>NW_020291491.1:0-57084 GCF_003184765.1 Aspergillus aculeatinus CBS 121060
GATCCCACCTGGGTTTAGACACTCAAAGACCATGACAAGAGACGTTGGGAGAGAAGAGGGGGGCAGATAGGGATTAATTATAGAGCAGTGGGGGGAGGAGAGCGACCAATTCTGTGGAAACTGGAAAGACCCGAAGCAGCGCGGCGGGGTTCAATAATAGTTCTAGGTCCAGTAGGCCAGTAGGTTAATCGGAGCAGCTTTTTTAGTTTGTTGCAAAAAGACCGTTATTTTAGCTGCTTAATCTGACAGGGCAACGTGCTGCAACCTTGGGGCTACAGAGTTAGGAAGGAGACCGGGGGGTTTCCAAGAAAGCTACGTACTCCGCCGGCGTAGTTGGCAGCAGCAGCAGCAGCATACTAGGTACTAACTAACTACTACGTAGGAGGTAACAGTACGGAGTACTTCGTACCCGTGAGTCTGGCCAGTTGCCCTCCTCTATTTCCTATCCCCGGCCAATGATGCTTTCTGCCGCGCCGCCGCGCCGCCGCCCCCTCCCCCAAAGTAGGTTTAGTTCATTCATTATTCACCGTCCAACTCCCTCCTCCAAACACCCAACTGCTCCAACCAGCCAGTCAGCCTGGAGGACAAACACTAATTTTCCTTCTTTACTTCTTTATTACGAACAATTCATCAAAGCTACTGCATGCACGACATGTTGGGACATTTCTAGCTGGGATCTTGCCACTTTGGTTGAGGTCTGGCTTCCTGCGCGTCTTCGTATTCGGCCTTCTTCCATGCTTGCGACGACTGTCTCGCCCATCTTTCCGTCATCCTCTTTCCCTGCCTAACACTTTCCCCGGACAATCCATAGCTCCGATTATCTCGACCTCTCCACTGCGTTGCAATGGCTTATTACGATGACTCTGCTGGAGACTCCCAGCCCTTTGGAAGACCTCCCAAATCCTACGAAGGCAACATTGTGGGACCGCGACGACCAAGTACGTTTTGTTTTTCTCATCCGTTGCCCGTCGCGAAGGCCTTCTTAACCGCCGCCCAATTTTAGGACTGGTAACCGACTATGGCTCTTCACTGGTACAATGGATGCGCACACGACAGCCTCGGTACAAGGGAGGCCATCGCATGGAGGTTGAAAGACCCAGTGCGAGCTATGTGATCGATGTGAGTCGCGATTGTCTAGCAGGTCTGAGTTCAATCAACTAATATGTTCGCGGCTCCTTTGTCTCTAGATGCTACCACCGTTGGCACGAATCCACAACCCCGCTGACACAATTCCCGTCCGACACTTGCACCAATCTATCGGAAAGTCCAAGAAGCCGATCACAGTTGTAAGATGGACGCCCGAGGGAAGGCGTCTGTTGACGGGTGGGCACACCGGAGAATTCATGCTGTGGAACGGAACTGCATTTAACTTCGAAACGGTCATGGACGTGCGTATCGCCGATTGCTGATTATACGCAGTCTGCAAGTTCGACATTTGCTGATGGGATGTACAGGCGCATTATGACCAATTACAAGCGGGTGTCACTTCGCTGGCGTGGTCTCACAGCCATGACTGGTTGATCTCGGGTGGGCAGAAGGGCGATGTGAAGTATTGGCGGCCCAATTTCAACAACGTCGAGACGATTGATGATGCACACCACGACGCCGTACGAGATCTGGCGTGGTCTCCAAGCGACACCAAGTTCCTTTCGGCTTCCGACGACACCACCCTCAAGATCTTCGACTTCACCCAAAGGACTTGCGACACTGTCTTGACAGGGCACAATTGGGATGTGAAATCATGCGACTGGCATCCCACGAAGGGGCTGCTCGTTTCCGGCTCCAAAGATCACCAGGTCAAGTTCTGGGATCCTCGAACGACAAGATGCTTGACAACCCTTCATAGCCACAAGAATACGGTCACAACGACACGCTTCTCGCGCGTCAATAGCAATCTGCTTGCCACTTCGTCGCGTGACCAGACGGCAAGAGTTTTTGACTTGCGCATGATGCGCGATATTTGCATCTTGCGAGGTCATGAAAAGCCAATTTCCTCTCTCACATGGCATCCCGTTCACAGTTCCCTCATCTCCACGGGCAGCGAGGACGGTTCATTGTATCATTACCTACTCGACGAGCCTAATCTGCCGGCTGGCCAAATACCTACGATTGCTCCGTACGACAGTCCGGACCCCGCCAACACACCTGCACAAGTCATATACCCCGCTCATCGGGTACAGTACGCACATGGGGCTACTATCTGGTCACTCGATTGGCACCCTCTTGGTCACATTCTTGCCTCGGGTTCGAAGGATAATTTCACCCGGTTCTGGTCTCGCGCCAGGCCAGGAGAAACGAGTTACATGAAAGACAGATTCCACATTGGCGAAGAGGCGGCAGAGGCGCAAGGGACATGGAGTCGCGGGTTTGGGAGACGACAGATGCGTGAGGAGGAGGAGCAAGAGCTGCAGGATGAGGCTGAGGGTCTGGTTGATCAAAAGAAAACTTCTGGACCCCAAGGCCTTCCAGGGATCCAGGCGCAGCCCGGCGGTGTGCCTCAGCCGGATGGTTTCGGCTCATTGTTGCCAGGAATTGGCGCTCCTCAGCCTCTACCGCAGCCTGGCTATCCTGCATCAATGCCTCCAATGGATCCTAGCCGTCTGGCGCAATATCTATCTACCCAGCCACCGCCCCCGCCGAACAACTTCCCCCCAACAACCGGATTTCCCGGCTACCCGATGCACCCCGCTATGTCGGGACCTCCACCATCAAACGCCGATCTTGCGGAGCTTCAGAAGCAGCTTATGTCCCAAGGTATCCCTTTACCAAATTTCCCTCCACCGAACCATGGCGGCATGCCTGGAGGTCTACCCGGCTTGGGTGGTGGCGGTGCACCCGACAATGGGTACGGAAGATAGCTCTCATGAACTGATTGAACTATGTTGTCCTGGAGGTCTGGAGCCATAGTATGTTGGTAATTCGCCATGTGATATACACACATGTTGCGCAAATGCTTTTTTATGTAGCCCTCGAGAGACCGGTGAGACTCGGATACATCACCAGGCACAAATAGCATGTCTTGAACCCATGGCCTGCAGGGAACCGGGCATGTCTGTATTTGAATGAGCATCATGAAGGCATCTTGACCCTTGATCTGTTCTCTTCATAGACCACCTGGCATTGGGAAGCTCGATAGAATGAGGACCAAGACATTAATACCACCCCATATAAGGGGGATCCATGTGGACATTCTGAAATTACCTGCCTCGTAGACAGCGCCGAGACTGTTCCATTCTTAGTAAGTGTATTCAGCAGCGAGAGCATAGACTTTATATACTCACACTAGACCAACAATACTCCCAGCTAGGAGCGCCTCTATGCCCCCAATGGCCAGGTAGAATGCGGGCACAGCTAGACAAGCTTTCCAACTTCGACACTGCATTGCCACTGCCCATGCTGCAACTAAGAGATGACTACCTCCATAGAAGATAAAGGTCCAATAGAAGGTGAATCGCCAGATGTCCCGTGTATAGTAGAGGTAATTAGCTCGGGACTCGCTCGCCGGTAGTAGCTCATAGAGGGAGGGGAATGCCGGCGTCTGGTAGTTGATCGGCACACGATTATTGGCCATCTGATCACAAGACAAATTTCCTTGTTTTCGCAGGTTGAAAGAAATTATACAGCTTGGTGATCAGATGACGAAACCATAATACCAGCTAGACGTTAGAATGCATTCACTTGGAATGGGGTTAAAGGAGAAGGAGGGAGCAACTGATAAGATCCGCAACGGCCGATGGTGGCTGGCAGTGGCTGCAAGCTTGTTTGCATTGTTTGCGATAGACGGTGGGAATATACCCACTTTTAACCTCGGCAGGTGATCTGGGGTTCTCCGCGGTAACATCGCCGCGGCCCTCTTCCGTCTTATCTCTCCCTCTCTTCCTAAGGACGTCTTCTTCAGCAGCTCATGTCCCTTTTTTCGGACACAACTATACTTCTCAGCCCCCAAGATGGCAACAGAGCGCTCCTTGGGTGCTCTTCTGCGGTCGCTTCAGACCTCGTCTGATTTGCATGATGTCCTCGCGTACGTCAGACTGCACCCGGCGATGGCCTCATAACATCCACTGACTGCCTTATCTGCCAGCTTGCTTCCGACGGCAACGAGCCTCTTATATGTGCTCGGAAACCCATTGAATATCACCCTACTTGCATCAAATCTGCTAGCCGCTCCAGCCTTGTGGCATGGTCCTGTCGATCTTCTTGCATGTCGAAAGATCCTCAGCGTCTTCAACACTGCCGCCATTGCACTTCTGCAAAATGAAGAATCGGAGGATATTAGAGTCTCGTACATGAAACCTCGGAAGATTGAGCGCGAAGATTGGGTCAAGGCGGTAGTCAACGGAGCAGACGACAAGTCGCCGCGATGGCGACATGTTATTCTGATTGGCGGGATCCTACTGGGCTTCGAAGGCCAAAACAGACAGGGTCTACCATCGCAGGTCCGAAGGAAGCTTGAGTCGGCTCTCGTGACGGCCGCTCAATTTGCTCTCGGGGAGTTGGATCCCCAGAATGAGGTTGATGGTCGGTGCATCACCATGGTACTGAACTATACCTTCGAGCTCATATCCGACTACGAGAAAAGCAGGCTGGACTACGATCGCCTATTGCCAGTTATGGTCAATGCGACGTTCGCATCGCCGGAAGGCCTTGAAGGAGGGTACTTTCTTGGGACCGTTGACAAGGATGTTGTTGAAGCGCCTGGGAAACGGTTTCAGTGGTCGCCACAATCCGATACCTTTCTTCGCGTGTCGGCAATTTCATCGAGTCCGCTCGTGTCTGCCTTGGGCCCTCTGTCCCGACTCATTGCCCACGCGGTTGAGAATGTTCAAGATCCAGGGTTAGTCGCACGATCCATGGATCAGATCACGGACTTTGTGCGGACGTTGATGGTTCAGTGGCGTCAGAACAAACTGTCGGAAGTCGATCGGGCTGAAGAGGCGGAATTCCTGGATCCGGAGTCGCTAAGGAGCACAATTCCGGGGCTCTGGAAACTGCTTCGCAACTGCTTGTATTCGATCGTGATTGTTCTTCGGGCTGTTCTTGGAAGGGTTCTCAATGACCATATACTGGCTGCTCATCAAAGTGAGTGACTCGGTTGGAATCTCGTGCTGAATCGCAATACTAACCTCTACTAGGTGCGCCGTTCCTGTCCATGCAAGCTCTACACATACTTCGCAACCTCTATTTCATCTCGTCTCGCATTGGTCAGAATGCTTCATCGCAGCATGTGTTTGTGACCTTGACTGCGGTGGATATCCTTGCGCAATACCCTGACTTGACCGAGAACTTCCTTCGAAGCATCAAACCCAGTGAGCTGGGTCAAATCCCTGCCCATCCGGTGGAAAGATGCTTGGATCTTTTCTTCCTCAATACTTCCGAGCTGTTTACTCCCGTCTTGTCTTCCACGTTCAGCGAGGAGCTGCTCATCGCTGCTGCCACGCCGTATCTTCCGGCAGGCGGCAACAACCATCTGCTCGAGATTTTCGAAGCTGCCCACAGTGTGGTGTTAGCTGTTTTCGCCATCCCCGGCAACGCAACCATTGCAGCCAAACACCTACCCTTCTACATCGACAATCTTTTTGCCGTGAGCCACTCCGTCTCTGCTTCTAGTAATCTAATCGATTAACCAACTGCCCATAGGTATTCCCCGACAACCTCTCTGCCCGTCAATTCCGCCTCGCCTTCAAAACCGTCATCCAAGTCACGGCACCCCCTTCTCCGATCGCCAACAGCCAGCCCCTTTTCCCGTCTGTCCTCTTGGAGGTTCTCTACGACCGAGCCCTGCACGCCAACTCCGACAAACTTCTCCCGCAGCCGGCGCCAGGCGACGCCGACGAAGGGGGTCCCGAGCTCAACGCCCCGCCGCCCGTGACCGAGCAGGCGGCCCTCACGCTGGCTCTGATCGACAGTCTCTGTTTCCTGCACGTGGACGAGCTGGAGGACTGGCTTCCCCTCACCGCGCAGCTGCTGACCGCGATTCGCGCGCCGGACATGCACAAGCTCTGCGTGGAGCGGTTCTGGGAGGCCCTGAGCAACGGCGAGATGGACGTGGAGCGCGCCCATTTCTGCGTGACGTGGTGGAGCACGCGGGGCGGGCGCGAGATGGTGCTTTATGGGGCCGCCGATCTGAGTGACTCGGTGACTGCTGCGACTGTGGAGGGAGGGGCCGGGGCCGGGGCGGAGGCTGAAGGGGCGTTCATGATGAGTGGCGCCCTTGGAAGTGTTGCGAGGGAGAGTAAGCTCTGAGCTGCCCGCGTTCTTTACGGATTGTATATACAGAAGGAAGATGGCTGCATGCATGCTGACGTTTGTTGTGCAATGAGCGTGAGCGCAAGGGCGTTCGGAGTTGCTTTTGCTTTTGCTTTGGGATATTTGATACCACTCACGCGACTGTTGAACATAAACTGTGAATACATTTATTGGGAGCCATAGCTCATGTCTCGTCGATACAATAGATCTCCGGTAGATTAGAATGTACAGTACGTATCGGACCTCAAAGTAATGAAATGGGGAATCAATGACCAAATGACAGATATCAACACCCCGACTCCCATATCTACCATGCCCCAAATCCCCAAATCCCCACAATACACAGGAATTACCCTTCCCCGATTGTCAAGAAAGGTTTTACCGCCCAGAATTCAAACAAACGGAATCCCCACCCAACTCCTCTTCCTATACTCCCGATACTGATCCCCGAAGAAAGCACAGAGGTAATTCTCCTCTCCTAGACACAAAAAGATCTCAAGTTAGCCTGACCCAACATCCTGAAAGAAATCCAACCCTCAACAGAATACGTGTGGGATGTGAAGGGAGGGGGGGAAACATACTCCTCACGCGCAGCCGGAAGAACCGCCACAGTACCAGGGCATACCCGACGAGACAGGCGACGTTCCCCAGGACGAGCTGGGTGCCGATGCCCCACCAGAAGAAGCCGAAGTAGGACGGGTGGCGCAGCACGCGGTAGACGCCGTGGGTGATCAGGCGGTGGTCGTCGCGGCGGGCCACCTGCACCGTGTGGTTGAAGCTGCTGCCGGCCTGGGCCATGGCGACGGAGCGGATGGTCTGGCCGAGGACCACGAGGGTGAGGCCGAGGACGACGCCGAGGGGGAATCGGAGGCGGTATTCATGGAAGGATTCCGTGCTTGCGGAGGTGTAGATCCCCACTCGGGACAAGAGGGACTGGTGCTGGCCCTGGTGGTAGGTCGCTGGGGCTAGGGTGTTGGTGAGTAGGCATTCGAAGAGCGCGGACCCGTGCGCGACGTTGTAGGCCCAGCCGTTGGAGGTCAGAAGGAAGGCGGTGGTGTCGGCGAAGCGCGGGTTGTAGGTTGCGGTGGTGTAGTACTCCAGGAAGTGGAAGAGGCTGAGGCTGGCGAGGAAGAAGGGTAGGCGCCAGAGTCGGGTGGTGGTCAGGAGGAGCAGGTAGAGGGTTAGGCTTGTGGTGAGGCCTAGGGTGGTGCCGAGCAGGAAGGCGCGGAGGGAGATTCCCGAGAGGGATTTCGTGCCCGTGGGGAGGTTGGAGGGGTCGAGCGGGGGTGTTGGTGGTGAGGGTGAGGGGGATGCGGATGGGGGTGCGGATGCATTTGCGGATGCGGCTGCGGATGGGGTCGACGGCTGCGAGGGTTGGTAGGCGCGGTATTGGGGCGTTGTGAGGGAGATCGGGGTCGTGGTCGCTGGTGGTGTGCTGCTCATTTTGACGATTAGGGTGGTTTAGATGGTGGTGGCTGTCCTTGTTGTTGTAAGTTGGGTATGGTGTTTAGGGGTGGTGGTTGTGGTGATGTCGGTGATGCATTGCTTTAGGGGGGTGAGGCGGGGGTTTTGTTATGGTTTTGCTAGTGTCTGAGCATGATGCGACAAAGACTGTTGGTTGAACGAGCGGATTGCTGAAAGTGAGCGAGAACAATCGCAGCGCAGCGGGCGTGGGGAACAACAAAGATTGTTGTTGTTGATGCTTCGTTTCCCTCCATCGGGACTCTCTCTACCTCCGCGCCGCGCTGAATCCATGGTGTTGCCCGCTGGTCTTACATAAGGTGGCCCTGCACGGGGTGATGATTGGTCGGGAACTCTGGTCCGTCGCTGTAGGGCGGTCTTATAGTTCGCACTCAATCACGAACTCTTTCAAGGACTTTCCTTTGTTTGCGGTTCCATCACGAGCGCGAGGCTGTCTTCAACGCTCATGGACATTTACTCGTGCTGGTGTGTCAATGGAATGCAGCTTGGGAGTCAATAAAGCGAGCCGGAGTAGCCACTCACGGTCTGGCGCGGGCTTCTCAAGCTGTACTCAATGAGGATATGTGCATATCCCTCTAGCTGTTCTACCTTGGATTTATTAACACTCCAAACATCATACTCATCAATAATGCACATGGCCCTGCACGCAGGGCTGCATCGAAAGGCTCTTGTACATAGCTCTGGATCGCTGAGCTAGCAATATTGAAAGACGATCGGTCCCAGAAGAATCAGGTACAGATACCGATCTCCAAGATGCCATCAGACTGTCTATGTACTGGACTCAAAGCGGACTGCCATACGCCGAAAGGGGTATCATCCTCCCCAGGTTTACGCATTTAGCAATACTAAAAATGATATCATGACCCTTAGCATACCCTATGAAACTGCCAGTCTGCGTGATATTTCATCATTGTCGGAGCATAATATATCGCATGGCCTGCCATAGAAGTGGCCTTCTCTCTACGATATCGAATCCAGCTAGCGTCAGCCTGTGACGTCTTTCTCGCGAAAATCGATATATATGCGACAACCTTTCAAACATAAAAGGCATAATCATAGAATATTTCCAGAGCATCTCGCCTCCATCCACGAGTACACAAAGACCCATGTCTATCTCAATGATCCAAGCGCCTCTATCGCCCCCCATTGGGCATATGCTCACTCTACCCTTCTCCCCGGCCCCAAGTCCACCCAAGTCAACGCAAGCAACAAGAGGATACGAGCAAGCCTCGTCTCTAACAACGAGCGACAGCAAGCAATCATATTGCCTCTCCAATAGTCAGGAGTGGATGCAGCAAGAACATTCTGACTCTATGTCCGTCGCTGAACTCGTAGCTGCGCGGGCCCGGTGTCAACGTGCATGTCGCCGTTTCAATAATGCGGGCGAAGTCTCTCGAAGGCAAATGTTGGAGCTCTGGAAAGAGTAAGTACCAACGGGCTACCAGGCAGATCTTATCTCTAGCTCCACCACGATCCGATCGTTTGTCATCCAAGCTTTGCTGATATCACCAGCATTCTGAACGACCAGACCCCTCTGCCTCCACCTCAAGAGGACCCTCTAGACGATGATATCCAGCTAGAACATTACCCTTGGATTGAACCTCCCTTTCGAATCGACTATGGACACAATTTGAAAGTGGGGGAGGGTGCCTTTATCAACTTTGATGCAGTCATCATCGACACCAGTTCAATAACAATCGGGGCGCGCACGTTGATTGGCCCTCGGGTCAGTTTGTACAGCGGCACGCATCCGTTAGACCCAGTTGAGCGGAATGGCTTCAAGGGTCCTCAGATCGGAAAAGAAATCCGCATTGGAGAGGACTGCTGGCTAGCAGGCAACGTGACGGTCTTACCTGGAGTGACTATCGGGAAGGGGGCAGTTATCGGAGCCGGCAGTGTGGTCAACAAGGTGGGTTTGGGAAGGGATGAATGAGAATGAATGAGGCCGAACAATGCTGACGCGAGCTGATCGTAGGATGTGCCTGCTTTTCACTTAGCTGTGGGCAATCCGGCGAGAGTGATTCGCAAGATTGAGACTGCCATGAGCGGGTGAATCTCCCTCACATTGTGATTGTTTCTAGACTGTACAGTACTGTATGTACATTGTCATTAGTGTGAGTTGGGATCTTACGGTCAATGTTGAGCATTCGGCTGGGACGGGTGTTATGAGTACTACAGAATTTGCCACTGTCAGTAGATGATTAGACAATGCAGACTGCACACTGAGGAATAGCCTAGACGGCACCAGCATTCCTAGGGATTAAGTGGGGGGATATGATATGTTTTGCGACGATCGACGGTCTGGTGGGGACCGGTTAAACGGTCCTTCTCCGGGACCATGCAGCAAGCGAGGCGATAGAATACGTAAGTATTAAAATAGTCTAGGGAAGGTAAAGCTACCCCGCGCTAAGGATCAAAGAGTCAAGTGGACTATGGGTTCAATTTAAGCTTCACGGGGGCTTTTTAGCTGTGCCTGACCTGTGACCTGTGTGTCAAGTGTGTTGGCCCTAGAACTGCATCGCCCCTAGCCTAGAATCTAATGCTTTTCCTTTGGACTCTCTCTCTGCATGACACTTTCAGTCTATTACGCTTGGCTTCAGGTTGATCAGGGACAGGGGTTCTCATTCCTAGAGCCTGCTGGAGAGGCATTCATCGTAGGGAAGGATTGATTAATGGAGACAGAATGACAATAAATATTGCATGATCACTTTGAAAGGGAAGTTTGGGGAGGTTTGGTTCATGACGAGAAAATGATTTAATGGCATGAGGTTTTCGAGATCCTAGGAACATATGTTATTAACACTCATAGCAACATTTGATGTCATGCTTAAATGAGCTAGTATGGAATAATGAATTTATAATTAGGCCAAATGTTTCTCCTCCGAGTTAATCAATAGTGATGATTGCATTAAACCACCAGAGGATAGATAATGTCAACTGGCGGGACTGCCGTTGGCCAGAACTCTTTCTGACCCCCTCTTCCTCTTAACCCGCCGAATCGCAGCTCCACCGCAACGTCACTCAGAGCTGCTGCTACTGCTGCTGCTGCTAGTCTACTGCTGCTCACTTCTTCCGCCTTTCACTTCCTCCACTCTGCATTCACCATTCAGCTTGTCGCGTTTCCCTTACCTTACCTGTCTTGTTATTCAACCTACCTACCTACCTAACTACCTTCATACACCTTCTCCCCCCCCCCCCCCCCCTCCACTATCTCGCTCTTCCCCCTCCCATCTTACTTCCGGTTCTTCGGGAAGAAAAAGCAGTCATTCATTCCTTTGTGGCTTGAATGGGTCAACTGAATCAGCTACTTAACTGATAGCTGCCTGCTTTCCATCCTCCCTTCTATCCAAAGAAACAAAGTTGGTTCCTCGTTTTATTCCGCTTCTCTAATCTACACCAACTAAGCTCAACCTTACCTTACTTCCCCATCACGCCTTTGGTGCTCATATTCTAAGGCATCTCTTCAGCCATACCAGAATCTATTTCTTATCACCTTCTTGATTTTCCCTCCCAACCTCATTCTTCACCTCTAGTCGATCCATTTCACTACACTTCCTCCCACCCCCACCTTACTTAACCTTTTCCCTCCTTCCACCAAGCTAAGAAAAATGCTATGGCAGCTGCCCCGCTAGAGACCTCTAGCACCCCGCCCGACACTACCTCAGCCGATACGACGCGTCCCTTTGGTGATTCCATGGAAGATAACGACCCTCACTCTACGCGAAAACGTCCCCGTCTCGACAGTGGAAGTGGAGCATGTGATTCCTGGTCCGTTTCCAACGACACTTCCGCTTCTCAAGTTCCCAACCACATCACCGATGCTCCTGCCACTTTGGGCGAGGAAGCTTCCCCGTCGTCTCGTCCGGCCAGTCGAGTGACCATCAACGTGAAGTCTCCAATTTCCGAAACCATGGCTTCTGCTCCTAGCGATTCGCCGACAAAACAGGCCGGTCCCAGCCAACCAACGGCTCCCACCGATGGGGCCGGTGTCGAAGCTCCCGCGGCAATATCCCTGTCGTCGTCGCCTGCGCAGAGTCCGGAAATCGAGGTGGCAGATCTAGAAGATATGGACCAGGATCCCAATACGTCGAGTTGGAAGCCGCTAGGGGAGGCACTGCGAGAACCGGCAACCCCGGAGCTTGTACAGCTTCGCGACCATCTGTCTTTGATAGACACATTTCCGAAGCTTCGTCCGGGAACAGAGTCGCGCGAGAGCATGGAAGAGATTAGCGTGGCCCTTGAGAAAGGTACGGCTCTCGCCTGGGCTTGAGCGGAAAAGAAACTCAAACTGAATTCGCCTGCAGGCTCGGACCTCGACACCACAATCTTCAACGCCGTGAAGACCTGGCTAGACGATGTGGTGAACAACCTCAATTCTTTAACATATGCAGTCTTGGTAGAGGACCGCGATACTTGGGAAGAGGTACCAAGCATGATGAATGGCTTGCTACGCCGGATGTGAGTAAGCCCTCTTGTTCTCGTGAATCCTCAAGACCGCCCGATCACAACCGTGAATGAACACTAATACCTGTGCAGTCAGGTGCTTGTACCGGAGCAAGGCGAGGCTCTGTGGGCTTGCTTGGAAGAATTCATCCTCAACTATGCCCAGCTGGCCCTCCACATTGTTCGTCTCGATACCCTGCTTCTGAACCAGGCGGTCAAGGACCCGAATTTGCAGCCATCAGAACTGTTGTCCAAAGGTTATTTGCCGTCGCTAGGATGGATACTGCAGATCAATCTTATCCCTTTCTTCCGTGCTATGGAGAAGTCCTTTGGCATTGAAGTCCCTAATATGATCACACGTATCAACGATAAACTCGCCTCGCCTCCATATGACATCGTTAAGCGACTGTCCGAGTTCGCGGCTTGCCTCACGAGCTTGGTATCTCAGTGGCCATACTTGTCACAGGCCTTGATCTTAGTCCTCGACATCGTGAATAACCTAGTAGAGTCGGGCGTCGAGCGACGCAAGTGCGGGGTTGACGAAGTACTGATCAATTCCCCCGTCTACAGCCGTACCCTCAAGGCGCTCTACCCTTTGGTTCGAGCTTTTGACGACAAGTATCAATTTCACATCACCAAGAAGTCTTCTTGGTTGTCCAGCGAAACCAGTGACCCAATGCTTCGCGCTGTCTCGCACACATATCTTAACTTCTGCCTTTGGAGTCGAGAATGGTCGGACCAGATTGTGGATGATCTCTCCATACAGATTCCTGCTGACATCCCACCTGATATCCCACTTGAAGCTCGGGCTTTCGTTGTCTATTATGGTTGGAAATTTGCTGTACTGAAGAAGCACATCATGGACGGGCGGATGGAACTCAGAGTGTACGGCATGGAAACGATGCAAGTCGACCTTGTCACTGTCTTTCGGCAGCATATTCAGCAAAGCCCCGATGGAGTCGATCACCCAGTTGTTCAATACCTGGTGGATTTCCTGAGGCGGAACCGTATGGTGGAATATATTGTTGGCATCGATTCGCATCCGCAGCTGATCAGCAGAAGTGGGAACGTCATCGGATTTTTGGTGGTCACATCCACGTATACCGACGCTGATACCGACACGATATGGAGGACGGTAACGGAGAGCCCGGATTCACGAGCGGTGTCTGAGATATTGGGAATGCTGTCGAGAACTTTTCATATGCACGTATCCACGTCGCCTACGTTGCTTTACCTTTGCTCTAAGCTCTTGGAACTCCCGTTGGCTCGCTTCGATGCGCGAATGATCGAATTCTGTGAACAGTTGCTATTCCATATGCGCGAGAAACACAGTGAACGGTATCGCCACGAGCTCTTAGGACATGTGGATGCTATTCCGTTACGCCTTTGCGTGCGCCTCATTCGGGAGAGTGCTGCCACTGACGAGCTGTCCGTGGACCACAAGGCCCAGCTACAGAAATTTGCGGCCCACCAACTGAGTGCTTTTATGGACATTGGTTTGAGTGAGTCTGACAAAATGGAAACCTATGAGCTTTGCGTCCAAGATTTGGCCGAGATGAACGAATTTACGGCTGGCAGTATTCAGGCCCTGAATGCTCTTCTCGCAAATAATGACACTCCGAGCATCCGCAAGCTTGCCGAGGATTTTGATTTGACGCGCTTGGTGATTGCCGAGCTTACGAAAGCAGTGGCCGACCAGCAAATCGATATCGAGGATACTTTCTCTTGGAATGGGTTTCTCTCGCGCATACACCTGCTGTCTCGCATCATCGATAGCGTCCCTGAGTTTATAACACCAGATCTAAGCGATATCTTGTGGCGTGAGGTCTTGATGTCCAAATCGCTCGTGCAGCAAGGTAGACGAGTTCTCTGGGACAGGTTATGTACTCTAACACGATGTGTCGCACAAGCGAACCCTTTCATCGAGCGATGCCTCTCCGAGTATCTGCCAAAGCTTTCGCCTGCTGAGGACTACTCGCAAGAAATCCTCTACTTTGCAAAACATGCCGTCAACTATGAGATTCGCTTCCGTCCTCCACCAGTTGCTGGCGAGAATGAAGTCGTGACCATTCCGGGTATGGAGCGAATCTGGAACATGATTCTGACTGCGCCGCCTGGTACCATTGAAACAGACGCGACCAGCTACGCCATCGAAGTATACCTTGATCATAGTGTAATCAATCGCTCCCCTCGCTCCGCAGTTGAAGCTACTCACATTGCGCTGGTCGATCGCTGTGTCGAACAGCTCAAAACAGCTGCTTCTAATCTGCGCCCTGCACATGCACACAGTGACCGGCCCATGGGGGAGTCGACGGGCACCGTATCTGAGTCTAGTGTCCACCCGGAAGAGCTAAGATTCAGCCGTTCCTTGCTTTTCCTGCGCCAATTTCTCCAAGGTTTGAGAAGCCGCCCTCAATATAGCCCCCCTCAGAACTCAGCGTCCCTCGATCTGCCAACTAAGGTCATCAATGGTGAATTGATCAATATTCGCTATCAAGCTTTCAACGGTGGTACTCAAACCAAGGTAAACTCATTGCAGATTGGGGATCTATCAACCGCTGCGGAGCTCGTTGAAGCTCTAGTACGTGTGACAGGCTTCACCAAGCTGAATACTATATTTGGAGGCCAGCGGATTGATCTCTTTGAGAAACCCGACATCACCTTGCGGGATCTGAAGCTCGGAACTGGCCTACTGATTGTTCGTCGAGACCCAGAAAGTCGAGAAGTAGCACTTAGCGGACGACGCCAGTCTTTGACTTCGGTGGATTCTGAAGTGCTCAAGCATTTCGATGACCTCTATGATCTTCTGGGTATAGAGGAGCATCTAGCGCGAGAAGTAGGTCTTTTGCTCAGGATATAGCTAGCATCGGCTCTAACTGAATCTTCGTCACAGATTTATGATTTCCTCACCGTGTTTCCGCCACAGGAGAGAGTTTTACAGCTGGTAAAGTCTACTGAGAAGACTGAAGACGACATGTTTCCTATGGACAAGCCCTACTACTTTTTATACTCGGTCCATGCGCTTTCTGTATGTCTGCGCGAGGAGGCTTTGGAGGTGAGGCGAATAATCGTTCCCTGTTATTATCTGGACGCCACTAAATATGCTTCACAGTCCTCTCCGAATCAAGGCTATGTGTCTCATAGCATCAAGGTTCTTGTTTCCGCCTTAACACGTCCTGCTATGTCGGTTACTTTCGAAGAAAATGCTACAAAGCTGATGTTCGCCACGCATCTCGTCGAATGCCTACTCTACGCTCTCTTAGTGCAACCGGCTCCTGCTTCTGATACACCATCGGATACACCATTGATCTCAGATCCATCAGCGTTATCCCGGAAACTCCTTGAATGCATAGACGTCGCGCGAAGATTGCCATGCTCCCGTATTCCAGAAACTAGTGTCTTCAAGTTGATATGCCACTCATTCGCCATCATCACCGAAGGTTCTGTGCGTGATCTCAATTTCTGGGGCGCAGTCAAACAGTGCACAGAGTTTGACACGCTTCTGATTTCGCTTTTGTTGGACGAAACTCGCCAGCCCATTCGGAAAGGCATCGCAGAGAATATAGCTGTTGTCTGCAGTCCTTCATCGCTGCTGAAGAAGCAGGCCAAGCCTGCTCGCGCAGAAAATGAAGAGTCGAACGTCGCTTCGGACTTTGGGAATCCTATCCGTGTGGACATCTTAGCTACGGTCTGGGATGCTTTCACCAAGGCCTTTCCTAGGACCCTGGATCACGCGCCTCACTCCCACGAGTTCTTTGAGGTCGCCTTTCTAGTTTTCCGTTCCGTCGCTGAAAAATCGCCCCAAGATTTGGTATTCAGCCAGTATCTCAAGGAGTGGAGTCAGATTATGCTCCGTCATAAAACCGAAGATTTTGTTGGTCGTGAGCTTGTGGACGACCTGATTCTGGGTTTCTGTCGCCTGCTGAAAACATGCCTCGATCTGGCGAACAATACGGAGACCGCGATAGACACCTTCGATCTTGCTGAGCAACTTTTCGACAAGTACCTCTTCCCTGACCTATCGTTGCCGTCAGACGACCCGATTGTTCCCCAGATCCCCGTCATGCACACACAAACCCGTCAGGAGCTGTATTCTATCCTTTGTCAGCTCAGCGAGATCGATACCAATTATGCTAAACTGGTGGATCGTCTCCTGGATGTCATCCCGCTGGATTACACATACTCCCCTTCGTGGTGCTTTGATCGCTTCAAGCTGATTCGCTCGCCGGAGGGCTATGCAGGACTCAAGAACTTATCCAACACTTGCTACTTGAACTCTCTCCTTACTCAACTGTTCATGAATGTCGGTTTCCGTGAATTTATGATGCAGCTCGAGCTCGAAGATCCAGAGAGCTCACAGACCTTGCTTGATGAGACGAAAAAATTGTTCGCATACATGCAAGAGACGTGGCAAAAAAGCGTCGACTCACAGGGATTCGTTGATACCATCCGCACTTACGACAACGAAGCGATCGATGTTACCGTTCAGATGGACGTCGATGAGTTCTACAACCTGTTATTTGACCGATGGGAGGCTCAAATCCCGGGCCCGGAACAGAAAAAGAAATTTCGCTCGTTTTATGGCGGTCAGCTCGTGCAGCAGATAAAGTCCAAGGAATGTCCCCATATTTCCGAGCGTCTCGAGCCATTCTCCGCCATCCAGTGCGAGATCAAGGGCAAAGCAAGCCTTGAAGAGAGCTTGCAGGCCTACGTCGAAGGAGAAATTATGCAGGGAGATAACAAATACTCTTGTACATCCTGCGGTCGTCATGTCGACGCAGTCAAACGGGCTTGTCTGAAAGACGTACCTGACAACCTCATCTTCCATTTGAAGCGCTTTGACTTTGACATGGTGACAATGATGCGAAGCAAAATCAACGACGAGTTCAAATTCCCTGAGCGCATCGACATGAGTCCTTATAATGTCGAATATCTTGCCGATCAGGGCGCAGATATCAGAGAGGATATGTTCGAACTGGTTGGGGTTCTGGTACACAGCGGCACTGCCGAGTCTGGGCATTATTACTCCTTCATCCGTGAGAGGCCTACGGCGGACAACAGGGGCTCCTGGGTCGAATTTAATGACTCGGACGTCACGCGGTTCGATCACGGCAAAATTCCAGATCAATGCTTTGGCGGTATCAATGACTCTCTTGGATCTTCTTCGATGGGTCAGATGCGGTTCAACAAGGCTTGGAACGCTTACATGCTTTTTTATCAACGCGTTTCGAGTATGGAATCAGCAAGATTGACATATAAGCCTACAAGGCCTCATCATTCAGTACGGGTTCAATTGCCAACCCCTCTTGCAAACCACATCACCATGGAGAACGAACTATTCATACGGACATACTGTTTGTTGGATCCTTGCCACTCGTTCTTTATTCGGTTTATGCTCTCCTTGCTCCGCGACTCCGAGGACCCTGGGCGTGAGCAGAGGTTGAAATTGGACAGGCAAATGATCGCCGTTGCTTTGGACACCTTCGAACAACTGTTGTCCCGAACTAGAGACCTTTCCCATCTCGATACATTTGTAGGTGAGATATTGAAAGTCATCGATGATAGTCCGCGAGCCGCTTTCAGGGTCATGCATTGGCTCGTGGAAAAACCGTCGGCGGTCCGCAATTTGATTCTGAAAAGCCCTCATGTAGCTGTCCGGAACAGCATGGTAAGGGTAATCATCTGTGCGCTTTCCAAACTCCAAGAAGCTCACCGAAGAGCCGACGCTGGGAGCAAAGAAGAGGAGAGATGGTTGAATAGATATTTGGACGCCTTTGAATCATTGGTAAACACCCTGGACGATCTCTGGACCATGATTCATACGGTGGGCAGGTCGTGGGATGACTACTTCGAGCTCCTACTTCTTCTCGTCAGCTTTGGAGGGGACGAGGCTGGAATAGTCCTCAACAGCGGGTTTCTGCAGAAATGCCTGGAGCTCGTGTGGCTTGACCACGAGGACCTGAAGCGACTTCGTCGTCATTATCTGGCATACTGTAAGCTTTTGGAGAAAGGCCGAAAGTTCTCGCATCGGAAGATGATGGATCTTCTGGCGGCGCTGCTGGAACATGTTAACCTCACCGTGCCGCCAAATCCAGACGATCGACGGCGGATACTGTCGGATGGCAGGTACACTCTCACTATCACGGAGAGTGGTCTCGTTCGACCACTGGGGATGAAACAGGAATTACTGGTTCTGCAAAAGATTCTCCAGCAGTATAGCAGTCCTCAAGCTTGCAGAAAAATAGTTGGTGTGTTTATTGATGCGGAGCCCGACGCAGGCCTTCTCGACCCCATCTGCAGAATGTTGGAAGAAGGGCTGAGGCTCTCCCCTGCGGAAACTTGTACTCCCTTCTTGGAGGCGACATTGGTTTTCTGCCGTCAGAGCCCCGACAAAGACCGGATCGCTGGTTTGATTGAGTACGTGTCGAAAGGGATCGAGACCATTAACAACAGCGGGGGGAAGGAGCATCTCACCTTTTTCACGAGCGTCATGATCAGCAAAAATGAGCGTATCGGGCTTGATGAGGATTGGTTTATGACGCAGCTCATAGACAAGATTCCGGACTGGGCCCCTACATTGCTTATTTACCCTGAAAGGGCTGTGAGAAACATGACCTTGGAAGTTTTACGCCAGACAGTATTCAGTGGTCAAGACGGGAATGGTGAGAACTTGGAAACGCGTCAGGCAGAGGTCGCTAAGGAGCTGGTGGCTGCGAGCATTGAGAAACTTCGCAAGCTGTGTCAGCATGCATCCAGCACGGGTGTTGACACCAAATGTCTTGAATGCATTCGGACGGTTATTGATCACTGCCTTGCCACATACTTCGGTCCCAGCGACGAGGACCAAGAAGAAGTCCGTCGCGCACATGGTGTGTCAAAGCCCGCGGTATACACATGATCTACAATGCTGACACTGACTGTCTAGAATTCATTGCATCATTAGAGGAGGTGTTAGCGGGCCTGCCTGAGGAGGTAGCTTCGGGTAAGTAGTCAGTTTTTATTAACCCTCCATGTCATCATCTAACACTAGTAACGCTCAGAATCTGATGCATTGTCTGCAGAAGAATGGGAGGACAACTCCGTCATGGCAAGCGATTCAGAGATGGGACCGGTAGCCTCTCCCTGAGTCCCATGTCTCTCCCGCTGCAAAAGGATTTGATGTACCACATATGAGAGACGAATTTACGGTAAACCTTCTTTTGTGTGCTTGTTGTGCTCGTTGCATCTACGGCGTTCCCTTCCAGCTGAGCTTGGCTCTATTAGACACGGGGCGTTTTTTTCTCGTTTAAACTGTTCTGGCTAGTGCTGCTTCGATGGCTGGGTAACGGTTGGGTGGGGGGTGGGTGTTTCTGTTGCTGTCTGTCCTATGGTCTGTGTCTGCTTTAGCCGGTTCCAATAGTGCTGTTGCTCTTCTCTCCTTATGTGTCCTGTTGTTTGAGAGTAAGATGGCTATGCCTCACTCGGTGTGATGATTCTTGAAGGGTTGTCTGTTTGCTATCTACCAGATCATCGAACGCAAATGATAGTTTGATGACCGTGAACCTTCCACAAGTAGGTACTGCAGCTGCAGTAGGTTTATGAGCATACCTACCCTACGTGTAAAAGAAGTGGGGATCCTCAGAGGCAAAGGCGTGCAGCATTACTTATGAGTATCAAAGATAGCATGCTTGAACCCCATGCACCAACCCTAGGGTTAGTTACTATTCTCGGTGCAGCTGTCTTCTAGACAAAACCAAATCATCGTCATCATCATCATCAACAACTCATGAATTTCTTCTCGCCTCTCCGATTCCAGTAGTGGTTTCAAGAATCATTTTTTTCATTTCTTTCCAAACTATCTAGCTAGGCGCCAGCGCCTGTGCAAAGAACATCAAGTTTTGCAGGAAAGTAGAAAGTGGGAGGGGAAAGAATCTATAGACTCAGCTTAGGGGGGGGGGAGAAAGAAGCAAGTGAGCAAAGCTTAGAGACGAGACGAGGAGACGCTTCATACATCCTCAAACTCCTCATCGTCGTCCTCGTCGGATTCCTCCTTCTTGATGTCGGGCTCGACCTTGACTTTCTTGGCGGCGGGACCGCCGCCGTCCGTGGCCGGCGAGGAGACGGATGTCTGGGTGGCGCTGGCGAAGCTTGAATCTGTGTCGAGCTCGCGTTTGATTCCTACTGTTGTTTGGGCGGTTGTGGTGGTGGTGGTGGTGGTGATGGTAGATTTGGGCGCACTGGTGGGGCCGAGGCTACCAGCACCACCACCAGCAACGGCGGGGGAGGCGGCGCTGGTAGTTTCGCTGGCGGAGACGCCGCCGACGTCTTCGAATTCCTCGTCGAATTCGTCGTCCTCGTCGTCCTCGTCGTCGTCGTCGTCGTCGCTGCTGGCGTCCTGCTGGGCCTGCAGAGCCTTCTCGCGCTCCATCTCGGCGTAGTAGGCGGCGACTTTGTCGTCCAGGCCGTCGACGTCGGGCTTGCGGTCCTCGTCCTCGTCCTTGATGATGGGTTTGATGTCGGCGTCATCGGTTTCGGTCTTCACAAGTGGCAGGTTGCTCCCAGCGGCGGTGGAGACGGTGGAGTGGGTGTGCCAGACGGGGAGGGCGTTCTGCTTCTCGACGGCGGCCTTGCGGGCGGCCTCGGCGGCCTGCTCGGCGGCGCTCTTCTCCTCGCTGGAGGTCAGGGAGATCTCGAGGGCGGTGGCGTCGGTCTTGGTGTTGCCGCGGACGGACTCCGGGTGGTTCTTGGAGGGGACGACGACCGAGGCCCGCGTGGGGTTGGTCTGCTGGTTGCGCACGACGTCGACCTTGTGGTCCCAGGCGGTGTCGAAGTCGTTGGGCGGCACCTCCACCGAGTCGATCTGCTTCAGCAGCTTCAGCATCGGGTCCAGCTGGTTCATCAGCTTGCTGTTCTTCTCGTGGCCCGTCCGGTCGATCCCCTCCGTCCCCTTCACGTCCTCCGTCCGCTCCAGGATCGCCCCGCAGTTCTGGCACTCGAACCCTTCCTCCGAGTACAGGCTCAGCACGTCCAGCTCCGTCCACTCCGCCCCGCACCGCAGGCACACGTACTCCTTGCGCTCCTCGCTGGGCGTGTACTGCGCCTTGATCGTCGACGTGAGCTTGGAGACTTTGTACTTGATCGCGTCCACCACCGGGTGCAGCGGGATGTAGTAGTATTCGCGGTTGACGGGGCGGGTCGAGCCGTCGCGGATTTCGGCGCGCGTGCTCCTGTATCGTTTGAATTGGGGTTAGCGTTTTGATCTTTCTTTCAGTAGGTGGAGTATGAGAAATACGAGAATGCGCTATGGAGAGTGGTAAGACGTACACTGAGATCAGCCGGTCCTCGCGCAACTTGGCGCATAACTTGCGGAGGTCTTTCTGTTGCATGCCAAGCAGGAAGGCGAGGTCTTCTGCGTGGAGACTTATTCTCTCATAATTTCGCAGTCAGCCCTTGTTAGGTGTTTTGTAAGATCGTAAGCTAAGCTTGGTGCAGCATACACGGAGTGGATGAAGAGCGCATCGACCACGAGGATGTGGCGGGTCTCGTAGAAGGCGCGGACCACGCTTCGGATGAGCGTGTTGGCGAGATCCATCGTGTGAACGTTTGGCGTGATGGAGGGAGGTTCGATTCTTGCAGAGATGGAAGGTAGTGGATCGGGTAGTGGAATGTGGTGGGGATTGGCGCAAAGTGGTGACTGAGAGAGGGAGGCTATCCGGGCTTAGGCGCGGGTTCGAAGGGTGAGTTGGAGCGAGATGGACATGCTTCTCTTGTTTCGAGGATTGGAGGATAGAGAGTGAAGAAGAATAAGTGCCGGAGTAGTAGAGTTACCACCCAAGGAAGAAAGAGAAGAAAGAAAAGATCAAAGAAAGCGGAGGACGGAGGGGAAAGTGAACAAACGGAGGAGCGTTGGAGATGAAGGAAGAATGAGCGGAGGTTAGCCTTGCCTTGACACCTGAGGCAAGCGAGAGATGCTGGCTACTTACTATGACTGGCTGGGCCCGAGAAATCACCCTCCGGAGCGCAAGAAAAGAAAAGCCCGCCCGCCATGATAGTGATTTCATCTCCCTCTCCAATGCCACAACAATTCCTCCACCTCAGCCTCCGCCATTCTACACTCGGGCTCCCCAAGTCTCCGAGTCTCTCCTATCGATCCATTCCTCGCTCACCCGCCGCGGGTCAACGCTTCATCCCCAAACCCCTCAACAGCCAGCAACAAGTCCGCTTCGAGAGTCGCAGATATCGCAATCACGTCAAAGAGTTCCAACAATGGACAATCACGCAGGAAGATCTACACCAGGATCCGGTGACGCTCGCGAAAATCGTAAAAAAAGGAATCTGGGCCGTTCGGAGTGGAGGTATGTTCTTTTTTTGTTTCTCAAAATGGAGGGGGGGGAGGGGAGGGGAGCTGCGGCCGCGAAACTTTTTTCAAGCTGACACTTTCATCCACCCAAGCAAGTCGTCAAACGATAGATAAACGCGCTCGCAACGAAGAGGAGCAGGAGGTCAAGCGCCAGAAACTCGAGAATGGCGAGGAGGTGCAGGCGCCCGTCTATGCGACGCAATTCTCCCAGGAGGATATCGAGAATGAGCAACGGCGGCCGAAGAAGAAGGTTGCAGTGTTGATGGGATATTCCGGCACGGGGTATAAGGGCATGCAACTGTAAGGAACCTACGCCAGCGGGTAAATGGGTGAAGAGCTGCCAGCTAATGCGCTTTCGTTGCGAAAACAAAGGAGCACCACCGAAAAGACCATCGAGGGCGAATTGTTCACGGCTCTCGTCGCCGCCGGCGCCATCTCCAAGGCCAACGCCACGGATCCGAAGAAGTCGTCGCTGGTGCGCTGCGCGCGCACTGACAAGGGCGTGCACGCCGCCGGAAACATCGTGTCGCTGAAGCTGATCGTCGAGGACCCGGACATCATCCAGAAGATCAACGAGAAGCTGAGCCCGCAGATCCGCGTCTGGGACATCCTCGTCACCAACAAGTCGTTCAGCAGCTACCAGCTGTGCGACTCGCGCATTTATGAGTACCTGATCCCCACGCACTGCTTCCTGCCGCCCCACCCGGGCACCTTCCTGGGCAAGCAGCTGGTCGAGTTCGCCGAGCAAGAAAACGACATGGAGGGCTACCGCGCGCGCCAGGAAGAAGTCGCCGGGTTCTGGGAGGAGACCGACGAGAAGATCATCCGGCCGATCCTCGAGAACACGCCCGAGGAGATCCGCAAGCTCGTCGAGCAAGCCCTGCACATGAACGATGACCAAGACCCGGAACAAGAACCCACCCCCAAACCATCGGACGAAACCACCACCACCACCACCACCACCACCACCACCACGACATCCGAAACAACCTCCGCCGACGAAGCCCGCCGCCAACAGATCATCAGCACGGTGAAGACCATCAAACAAGCCTACCTGAAAGCCAAGCGGGCGTACCGGATCTCGCCGACCCGACTAGCACGCGTGCAGGCCGCGCTGTCCCAGTACGTGGGCACGAACAACTTCTGGAACTACACGATCCAAAAGACGCACAAGGACCCGTCCTCGAAGCGACACATCAAATCGTTCAACGTCTCGGCCTCGTCGCCGCTCCTCATCAACGGCACCGAGTGGCTCAGCCTTAAGGTCCACGGCCAGAGCTTCATGATGCACCAGATCCGCAAGATGGTCGCCATGGCCGCCATGGCCGTGCGCGCCGGCTGCGACCCCGCCCGCCTCATCCGGGAGTCCTACGGTCCCACCAAGATCGCCATCCCCAAGGCCCCCGGGCTGGGCCTGCTCCTCGAGCGGCCGGTGTTTGATGTGTACAACAAGAAGGCCGTCGAGACCAGCAAGCAGCCCATCAACTTCGACAACTACAAGGCCACCATCGACGAGTTCAAGCAGCGCGAGATCTACGACCGCATCTTCCGCGAGGAGGAGGAGACCAATGCGTATGTTTGCCCTTGCCTTGTCTTGCCTTGTCTTGTCTTGCTTGGCCTTAAACCTCCCCCCCCCCCCCCAAAAAAAAACAAGGTGGGCAATCCAAAACTGACACACCCACAGATTCTCCGCGTTCTTCGGCCACCTCGATCACTACTCCTCCAAGGAATTCCTCTACGTCACCTCCGGCGGCATCCCCGCCGCCAAGATCACGCCCGTCCCCGGCGCCGTCGAGGAAGGGACCGCCACCGATGCGAATGCGGTGAAGCAATCGCAGAAGGACGCCTTGGCGCAGATCGAGGATGAGTCCGAGGATGAGGAGGGGGCGACCAAGGCGAATATCGATCAGAGTGGTTGAGTTTGAATTTGGGTGTTTGGCCCAATCAAGGAGCTTGCGTGGGGCTCGAAAGGTTGGAAGGGTTTGAGAGGAGTAGATGTAGACGCCTCTCCAAAGAAAAAATAAAGAATGAATCAAACAATATATATATATATATGTCTTTTTCTACTTCTCTACTAAGAGTTCGGAGTTAGATATATGTACAGAATAGAATGTAAAGGATGTGCGGAGCCCATCGATCATACTACCAAACGTAGAACTATATATAGTACCTGTGGTTGCTCTTTCGGCGGGTGTAACTTATGACGCCTGAGGTCATCGGGTCACATGACGTGAAAACGGAACTGCGACTATGTATGTAACCACCGCGAACCCTTGTAGGTTTCTTCCTTCCTGACCGATTCTATGATTCTCAAAGGAATCAAACATTCCTCTTTGGGCCACTAAATACATCAGCATATTATCAGTATTCAACATGCTCATCGGAAATGCCACGTGGACACAAGCGACTATTCTTTCCAAGTCTTACGCAGACAAAATTACACCCAATAGAACAATATATTACCGCATTATGATACATGAAAAGATCAAGATTCATTATGAACTTGTGAAGGAAAGACGCTATGTATCAAGTGCGGCACCGCAAGGACAAAAACAAGAGCGACAACGCTGAATGCACAAGGAGATTTTCAAAGGGTCAAAGGCTATCAGACAAGAAGCAGAAAAATGTAGCAGCGCAGGCTTTAGACTCCGACACCAGGAAGATAAGCACAAGAACGACAATGAATAAACAAGCAGATTTGAATGGGACATATCGCGAGAATACACAACAAAAATGCAGAACGTACAAGCTGAGCAGCGCAATTGCCACTGCTCCTACCACTCACTCACTCACGCACGCGTCTAGAACATCAAAGACCGGGTCTTCTGTCGTCGAGCATCCGCACCGCGAACGTCCGGCTGAGATTGGGTGTGCTTGTGTCGAGGTTTGGAAGCCGAGGTCGGCGCCGGCGCCGTCGGCATCGGAATGGACGAGGTGGGTTTGGCAGGAGGCGGAGGAGGGATTTGACTGAGACGACGTTCGGCAGCAGAAGGAGCAGGAGGAGCAGGGGCAGGGGCAGTAGGGGCAGCAGGGGCGGAAGCAGCAGGGGCGGCAGCGGTGGACTCCCGCTTCACTTTCATACTCCGCTCCCGCTTAAGAACCATCTCGGTCCAGAGCTTGGCCTGGCTGCTTCCCGAGGATCCTTTGCCCACCGCATCGGCCAGGACCTTCATCCATCCGTCCTTGTCGGCTGCGCTGTCAGCGTAGAAATCAATCACTTCGCCGTTGCCGAAGCGAATACGGAACCCTTCCTCCACGAACATATAACCTTCCTCTTCCTCAGCAAACGCAGACTTGCGACGGCCACCACCCCGGGTGGTGGTCTCTTTCTGCATCAGCGAAGATCGGTCATCAATCAACTTGACTGCCTTCGAAAGGTTGATCGTGGCACGTGGTTGACGGGTGGTCTCGTGGTAGGCGGTCAATTTGGATCCCTGAAGCTTAAAGAAGCGACGACGCCAGTACTATGCCATCGACATCAGCAAAAGCCACACCTGGTGCATCTCAAAGGGGACTTACCGGGCAGTCACCACCCTGCTGTGACAAAAATCCCTCGAAACTACGAGCAGAGACGCTCTCCGCCTCACGCATTTCCCGAATGCAGGCATTCATGCTCTTGGGCATATCCTCCTCCTTCGCACCCTTAGGCTTGGGGACAAACAACAGCTGGAGCTCCAGCTTTCCAATCTTATAAGGAGGTCTTCGCTGAGAAGTCGTACTTGTCGTACTCTTCTTGCTCTTGACACTGCTCGGCTGCTCTTCAACCGCCCATTCATTGAAGCACGCAATATCAACATTGTAGGGCCGACCATAGGCGTGTTTCTCATGATCGCTAAGAGAAACATATGCGCGCGCAAAACTGCCATCTCTGGCGACCAAAGTCCTCAATCGCTCCCACACCGGAGCGTTGATATCTTTGGCTTTATTTTGCTGGTTGGCAAGTTGCTGCTTCATCTCGAGCTCCTTGCGCTTGCGCGGAGAAGCAAACACACGGCTGAATGTGGAAGTCTTGGGGCGGCTAGGCGAGGCAGTAGGGGCAGGCTCCTGCACTCGAAACTTCTCCTCATCCACCTTCATTTGCAAGGTCAGCTGGAACTCAAGGTCCTGTTGGACAATGAGCTCGAACTCCTGGCCGATGGGCGCTGTCTTGCCTAGTTCCAACCAAGAGGTGGTGACGCAATGCAGGCCGTTGTCCAAAGTAAGGGCAAAGTACGATCTCTCACCTATAGTCTGGTTAGCGGCGAATGGACCACAAAACTGATCGCAAGTTTCAATACTTACCTCGTGGCAGAGGCAGATCGAGGTATTTCATCCCAACAACCTTGACGAAAAGACGGCCTCGCTCTTCACCCTCTTCGAGAGCGCCATTGAGAGCAGGCTCCGCCTCCTCGATCGTGGTTGTCGGCTCCTGGACGCTGCTTTGCTGGCCTGGGAGCGGCGGTACCGGGCCTGACGTAGCCTTCTTTCGAACCACTCCGCTGGCCGTTCTCATACTCGCCCGGCGAGTCTGACCGTTCCAGGGTACAGTGGTCCAAGTCTGCTGGCTGGCCTTACGCGGCGTGGGAGCGGCGCGTGTGGCTCGAGATTCAGCTGGATCTTCTCCTGGAGTTGGCACAGTGTCGTCTTCGGTGCTGCTGCTCGCAATGATAACCTTGGTATTGTGCCGCATAAGATAACCTCTCTGTTTGGGGTGATTATTATTAGTCCGCTGTCTCGAACTCAAGAACTGGGGGGCTGGTCCATGCTTGGGTGCTTCCTGGCCGTGGAGACGCAGTTGGGAGAGGGAATGTTCAAACGCCACCTTTTGAGATTCAATGACCCTATCGAATTCTTTGTCCAATCCAAATCCAAGGCTCTCTTCTTCCTGGATGCTGAACGGAATGTCCAGCTTCACAAGACTACTCTGTCTTTGATTCTCCTGCACGGGTGGAGGTAGTGATGGCACGGCATCACCCGGTGCTGACGCCTGGGACTCGTTGGATTCCTGTTTTGTAAGGTATGGCATTGGCGGTGGCACCTGTCCGCTAATTTTCCGGCGAGTGGCTGCCATCTGTTCCATATCGGCTGGTGTCAGTGAGGGACGCGTCTTGAGGCGAGTTCCTGGTGCTTTGACTGTGGCAATCGGATCCGGAACACTCTCGTCTGGCGAGACCTCGCGATCGCTCTGCTCGTCAGCCACAGGGTGTCGAACGACAGAATCAGGGGTAGAGGGCTCCGATAATTGATTCTGGCTATCCGGCGTCGATGGGCGCTGGAGTGACTCCCGCATGGCGGCCATCTTATCAGCAGACCTTTCCTCGCTGATGGTAGATACTTGCGACTCATCAAGTGATTCATCGACTGACTCATCAATCGGCTCATTAGCCGTCTCATTAGCTGGGGCATCAACAGTAACATTGACCGGCGTCTCTTGTGTCTGCACGGTAGCAAGTGGTGTGGATTGCCTGTCATCAAAGTCATCCTCCTCCAGCACGGACATCTCTTCCGGAGGTTGGCTGGAGTAACGGCTTTCGTCATCATCCATCTTATCCTTTAAGCTTTGCGAAGAGGACTGCTCCGAGTTTACGTTTTCGTAGTATTCTGGAATGTCATAAAGAGAATCATCATGCTCTTCGGGCTTGATGATCACACTGCTGGTCTCATCGTCATTGTCGTCGTCATAGTCGTGGCTATCATCATGATCGTGCTCCATGGAAGGAATTGGGACGTCCGGGTCATAATCGAAGTAATGGTTGGGGCTAGACTCCGCCTGAGAAGCATCCTCAAAGGAGTCATCCAGGAAGCTCTCGCTCTTACGCAGATCTCGGAGAATCGAATCCCTCGAGATGCGCGGAGGGGTGTAAACATCTGCGTCGTCCTCCGCTGCAGTATCTGTTTCCTGAGTGGCAGGGGCCTCCTTGACCGCAATCTGCTCCTGTGGCTCCTCGGGAAGAGCCTTGGGTGTCTCCGGGCCATCCAGTTCGATTTCCTCAGTTATCGGCTCCTTCTTCTCGATCATCATCAGACGCAGCCTCTCTTCCAGGGACATATGGCCATGGTTCCGTTCCGTGATGTCGGATTTGCTGTAAGATGCGGGGGCTGGTGGAGAAGGAAGAACGCGCTGGTTCCCACTTCCAAGCTCAAAAGCGGCCGTCATCTTTCCCGGCGATCCACGCTGAGGGAATTGAGGCCGGTTAGTGGGAGGGAGAGGAGGAAGGGGACGGCGATCAACATTTGAATCCAGTGACTCCACCCGGGCATGCTGCATGGGATGCTCTTGCTGGGAGGACGGGCGGGGGATGGGACTATGGTCTTCGTCATCCTCGGTGAACTGACCCTCCCCCTCTTCGACCAGTTCCTCATTCCCAGATTCAGGACTCATATAGCGCCAGTCCTCCGGCAGCACTACTGGTGTTTTCTCGAGGTCTTCCAGGGATGCGTCGAAGCTGTCGTCGCGCTCGAGCGAGGATTCCCGATCGAAGCTGATATCATTCTCATTTTCCTCGGAGTCATAGCTACCTTCGCGGGAGTCGGAGGCGACGGAGGATGGATCCGGAGTTGTCATCTCATATTCGTTGACCTGAGGAGGAGCCGCATCGAATGTCACGCTTTTAGCATGTCGACTACCGTCGATGTCCGACCAGATCTCGTTCTCGGGGTCGAAAGCAGCGTCCTTACCACCGAATCGACTAGCCCGGGACAGCGAGGATTTTGCCGGGGCAACCTGGTCCTTGCTCGGGGAAGGGGGCCGCGGGCCGACCGGGTTGGTGTCCCGGGGGTCGGGCTGCTGTGCTGGTGGTGGGTTCTGCGCTTGCCTCTGGGATGACCGATTGAGGGCCAAAGGTCGCTGTGGAACATAGACTTGCGTGGGGTCATACTCTGCATTGTGGTCGCGGAACATGTTGTTATTCTTGACCCTGGAGGCGCGCTTCAGGTTTTCCAAAGACGGGCGCTTGGAGGGAGTATATGTTGAGACATCAGGATCATAGAGGTTCTGGTTCTCTGAGCCTCTATGGAAGGGAGATCCTGATTCCCGGCCCTGCCAGAAGAGACGCGGTGACGCTGGCGCCTCATAGGGCGACGCATCGTGTGTTTTCATCATCTGCAGTTGGTTGGTCAGCCCAGCGCGCCCATCACCGACTCGCGGGAGCCACGCACCTTAGTGGTTTGGTTCCAGCTGGGGGAGTTTCTGCGTTGAGCCATTGGGCTCACTTCTGATAGCGGACTTTGCCCGGGATTGCTGGTCATCTTGGTGGAAACCCACAATCAGAGGCGTAAGGATGGAATGCAGCAGGAACGAGGCGTCGGGAGGGAGAAAACAACGCTGGCAGCTGAATCAGCAACTGTCCATGCAACACCACCTAGCAATGCAAGGTCGCTGCAACGAGGTTTCATCCCTTGCGGGATGAAGAACGCGCTCAGAGCTGGAGCGACCTACGATTTGGGGATGGGGACGGAACGGGGACGGGGGGAGGAAAAGCACCCACACAGAGAGAGAGAGAGACGCGCTGATAAGCCGAAGACAAGAAGAAACGGCCAGCAAATCCAGGAATGCAGGGAGAACGATGGCGTCGCGATTACTTCAAAAATGCGTTTGCACAGCACATTGGGGGGAAATGGTGGTAATGGAAGAAAAGAGGAATGAATAAGGTTGCGTCACCAACTGCAGCCAATTCGTCAAGTCAAGTGTCTTGTCGCGATTAGCGATCAAACGAAGGAAGTAGTAAGAAGTATACTGTAAAATGTAACCTGTAACCTGTACCTTAACAATCAACAAGCCAAGGCTGATGGGATGCGATAAGAGAAAGAAAAAACACAGGCCAATCCACCAAACGAATCAACGAGAGGAAGACAGAGAGAAAGGCAGTGAATACTTGGTTGCTCGCTGGGATGAAAGATGAATGATGAAAGTAGAAAGTCGGAAGTAGAAGCAAGAAGAAGAACGAAGAGAGAAAATCAAAACACCACGAAATTTAGATGAAGAGGAACGTGTTTTGCCCGATAAATAATAATAATAAGTAGGTACCCAGGTAGGCACGGGGCAGCAGCAGTCAAGATCCCGATCGATTGATTGACTGATTGATTGACGGGGCTGGTTGATCACAACTCAACTCACCTCAACTCAAATCAACTCGAGATCTTGGAAAGTTGGGCGGGCAAAGAGTGGAAAAGCGAAAGCAGTGACTGCCGTGACTGCAGGGGAGGGGATGTTGACGTCTGGTTCGGTGACGGCAGTTTCTATGGCAACTCCACAATACAGCCTCGAGCCTTGGTTTGCCTTGATGGGAGGTGGAAAGAGTGGGGGGTTTCAGTTTCAGCTGAGGGACTCGACCAGGCTTGGAAAGCAGCCACAGCCCAGTTGGCAGAACAACTACGTAGTTGGATGCCTGGCAGCCTGGCAGCCTGGCGGCCTGGCGGCCTGGGGCACAGCCTGTCACGATCGCCCTAGTCCCAATATAGTCTTAGCGCTCGGATCAGTGACCTGGTCCAAGCGCCTGCCCGATTCGGCCGGAGCCTGCTGAATCTTCTCCGCCACTCACTTACTCACTGCAGTTCCAACTTACTCCGCTGCAGTTCTCCGTCCATCCTCATTCTTGCAGCTTCGGGACAATTCGACCGACTCGTGCTCTTCACCTTTCCCTTTCCCCCCCCCCTCTCTCTCTCTCTCTCTTTCTCCCCTTTCCCTTCCTCTCCTCCCTCTTTCCTGCGTCTCCTCAAATTCCTCCCTCCCTCAGGATGAATCGTCTTGGCCGTTCATCTCTGCCACTCCGGCCCAGAGTATGTCTGCTCTGTCAAACCCGAACCACCATACCTTCCATTACCTCCACCCTTTCGCCCTTAACCGGATGGCAGGCCATCCGTGGTATCGGACGGAGACCAGAACGACGCGGAAAGAAGAGTCGCCATGCCCTGTCCTCGGACGTGTCGCGAACCTCACTAGCTCCTCGCGCGTCGCGGGAGAGAAAGGGACCCTGGGGCGGCACGAACATCACCCAGGTGCCGGAGGAGCTTGCCTCCCGCTCCCGGACGAGGGACAGCCGGGGGGCCAGCCGGGGAGACAGAGACCCCAGGAAGGATGGCGGTAAGGACAAGGGTAGCAAACCGGAGAGCCCTCTATACAAGGCCTTGAAGATGCAAACCGCACTGGCGCCGGTGTCCTACGCCCAGCGCACCAAGGTCAAGGAGAGAATCGCCGAAATCACCAGCTTCGATCATTTCCCGCTCATCTCGGTCGTCCACCACTCGATCTCTTCCCAGGCGCTCCCCGGGCTGACGGATCTCATGCCCACCCCGATCCAGCGGGTTGCGATCCCCGAACTCCTCAAGGACCCGCTCCCGCCACTGGGCGCGCCGCCGAGCAGCGACCCCAAATACGAACAGTACCTCCTGGCCGCGGAGACCGGTTCCGGCAAGACCCTGGCATACCTGATCCCGCTGCTGGATAACTTCAAGCGCCTGGAGGCGGCCGAGGCGGCCCACGAGAAGAAAGAGGAGGAGGCCAAGCAGCGCGAGAAGGAGCGGGAGCTGAAGACGAAGAATCGGGCGTTCGACATCGCGCCCGAGGAGCCCCCGCTGTCGAACGCGGCCCGGCCGCGCATGGTGATCCTGGTGCCGACCTCCGAGCTGGCCTTCCAGGTGGGCGACAAGCTCAAGGCCTTCTCGCACACGGTCAAGTTCCGGTCCGCGGTGCTGGCCTCCAACCTGACGCCGCGGCGGATCAAGAACGGCCTGTTCAACGAGAAGGGGGTCGACATCATCGTGACGACGCCGCACCTGCTGGCCTCGATCGCGGAGAAGGAGCCGTACGTGCTGAGCCGCGTCAACTACATGGTGCTCGACGAGGCCGACAGTCTCCTGGACAAGTCCTTCTCGCCCATCCTCAACGAGATCATCAGCAAGGCCACCCCTTCCCTCCACAAGCTCGTCCTCTGCTCCGCCACCATCCCGCGCGGCATGGACGCCACCCTGCGCAAGCGCTGGCCCGACATCAAGCGCCTGACCACCCCGAGCCTGCACGCCATCCCGCGCCGCGTCCAGCTGGGCGTGATCGACGTCCAGAAACCCCCGTACAACGGCAACCGCTCGCTCGCCTGCGCCGACATCATCTGGTCCATCGGCAAGGCCGGCGACTCCGGCGGCGACGACCTGGGGCCCGGCCAGGCCCGCTCGCAGGACAAGCGCATCCTGGTGTTCGTCAACCGCCGCGAGGACGCTACCGAGGTCGCGCAGTTCCTGAAGAGCAAAGGCATCGACGCCAAGGCCTTCACCCGCGACGTCACCGACCGCAAGGAGCGCGAGATCCTGGCCCCCTTCACCGACTGGGCGCCGCCCATGACCGCCGCCCAGGTCCTGGAGGCGATGGAGACCGAGAAGAAGCGCCGCCGCGAGGACCGCTCCATCCCCTTCGTCAACGCCGGCGGCGACCCGTACGCCGGCCCGCCGCCCGAGAAGCGCCTCGAGAACGTCCAGGTCCTGGTCTCGACGGACATCGCCTCGCGCGGCGTCGACACCCTCGCCGTCAAGACCGTGGTGCTGTACGACGTCCCCCGCACCACCATCGACTTCATCCACCGGCTGGGCCGCCTCGGCCGCATGGGCAAGCGCGGCCGCGCCGTCGTCCTGGTCGGCAAGAACGACCGCAAGGATGTCGTCAAGGAGGTCCGCGAGGCCATGTTCCGGGGCCAGGCCTTGATCTAGGCCGCCTGCATTTTCCCTTCCCCCCCCCCACAAAAAACTGCATAATCTCTCTTCATCAACTTCCTCCGATACAACTCTGTACCTTACGACTACTCCGGCGTTTCTGTATTTCTCCAAAGGTGGACTCTTAAAAGCAAAAATGGGACGCAGGCAATTTAATCTCCCTCGACATGGAAACGTTTCATTGATATCATACACTACTAGACCTGCATTTTTTTTCTGGCCTTTTTTGCAACCGGGGGTTTGGGGATCAGGGTTTAGGATATGTATTATAACCCTTATGTATAGTTTCTCATAGATTTCTACTCAACACTGTCCTCTGTACTGTGTACTCACTCGTGTCTTCTCACCCAGCCATTGAAATAGAACCTCTTTCATGCACTTCACTCGCGTACTAACCCACTCACTCACCACCATGAATGACCCACGACCATACATACCCATTCCACAACCTACACCTATCGAGCCCACCCCACCACAAAGAAACACACATCACTTTACCCCCACACAAACCGAAGCCCGCACAAGACCTTTCCTTCCCCCTCCCTCCCGAACAGGAACTGTATACGCATACCCAAGCAGGCTAAACAGGAACCCTCCCCGCAACCCCCCTCCAAAACGCACACCGTCTCGGCAGCTCGACCAACCTCACATTCTCGAACCCGTCCACCTCCACCACAAACTCCCGGCCCGTAGTGCGGAGCAGCGGGACGCCGGGTTGCGACGCATTCGTCAATTTGTGCGCGTCGGGGTTCCCCGTCTGGAAGAAGCTGGCGAAGGCGCCGGCGTAGCCGTCGTAGATGAGGGGGTCGGATTGTTGGACGGCGTTTACTTGGTTCCACTACCGCCAACAAACGAATTAGGGATCTGGGATGTAGTTTTGGGGGGGAACCAACAAAAAGGGGGTAGACTCACCCACTCGGTGTCACTGCCATGCTTGGCGGGCGAGATGGTATACTCCCCGAGGTACCCGTTGGTCCCTGCGGCGGAGGCGACCCAGTAGGCCGGGCAGGCGAGGACCAAGTCTCGGTAGATCAGGCCGGCGCGGACGAGGGTCGTGTTGTAGTCGTCGATCGTCTCGGTGCTGCCTACCGGCGGGTAGTACTGGGATTCGAGGAGGCTGATCTCGTGGGAGGTTAGGCCGGGGACAAATCCGGAGACCCAGGACTGGAAGCTGGCGAGCGAGGAGTTGAAGCCCGTGGATGTGGTGGTGGTCGAGCCCAGGCCGGCTGGGACGAAGTTCTCGCCCTCGTGGGAGTTGTACATGCCCCAGATGAAGTCCGTGGGGAGGGTGCCGCGCGCGGTGGCCTCGCTGAGGGTGTCGATCAGGAACTCGCCGTCGATGACGGGCGCCCAGGTGTAGGAGCTGGTGGTGTAGGTGTGGCTGGCGTCGATGACGAGGCTGGCGTCGCGGATGGTCTGCACGTCGACGGCCTTGAGGCAGCGCAGGGAGTCTTTCACTGTGGAATTGCCGCAGCCGGTCAGATTCACCAGCTGGGAGTAGATGGCTTCGGCTTGGGGCGCGTTGTAGGCGTAGGTCTTGGGCCAGAAGGGCGAGCTGGCGAGGGCTTTGCTGAAGAGCTTAGGCTGCTTGCCGCGGCCGTTCGCCAGGACCTGCGCGACGACGGACCCCGCGCCGGCCGACTGGCCCCAGATCGTCACGTTGTTGGGGTTCCCGCCGAAGTGGTGGATGTTCTTTTGGACCCATTTGAGGACATACTGTTGGTCCAGCAGGCCCGGGTTGAGGTCGGAGGTGGACGAGTCTTTGATCGCTTGGCCTGGGAGGAATCCAAAGGCATTGGTGCGGTAGTTGGGATAGATCACGATATAGTCGTTGAGAGTGCTGACGTTGAGAGTTGGATAGGCGCTCGGGGGCAAGGTAAAGGACGCGCTACCTTGTATGAAGGCGCCGCCATAGAAGACAACCAGCACAGGTCGATTCGCAGAGACCTCCCAGGGCCGAGAGTAGAGTCCGAGGTATAGACAGTCCTCAGAGCCATTGACAGTGCGCTGAGGGCACATATCGAAGGCCTGATTACTGTCATAGGTGCCATTTGTAATGCTCAGTGGGGGTTGGGGAGCTCGAAACCGATTTTCGCCCGTTGGGGGTGCTGCAAAGGGGATTTTCCGGAAATAGGACAGGTTATAAGTCGCGTCATAACTGCCTTGGAAGATTCCATAGCCGAGAGTCACCAGAGGCGCCTCGTAAGCGTTGATCGCAGACACGAACAGAGCTAGGAGGCACAAGACCCTGCGGGATATTGATCGCATAATCATGTTGGCATGCTTTGGTCACACGGTCGTACAGCGGGCATCTCGGCAGTCGGAGAAAGAGGAGGCTTTTAAGTACATCTTGGCCATGATGAGCGACCGTTGATCGGGTAGAAAGAGACCGAAGTTGTATTGACCTGCATATGCGGTGCAGGAACAATTAAAGAAATCCTTCATCAGGTGTCATGAAAAACCGGGGAAGCGTGGCACTTCTTGTCTACCATTGGTGCGATTGAATTCTCCCTCACGATGCAGTCATGGCGAAAATGCGGAGTTGCAGGAGTTTGGCGGGGAAGCAAGGAGGAGAAGGCAGACACGCATGATTTCGAAGACGCTGCGGGGGAATGTCCGGCGAACTGCAGAAAAAGATCATCGATTCCAATCCCAGATGGCCTGGGTGTTGCGATAGGCCTTGTAAGCATACAACTAAGATCAGAAGCGGAACGCCGACCAGCACTGTACAGTGAAGCCCCTCCGGTCCAGAGGTAAAGGAAGAAAATCCAGAAGAAAGGGAATAAATCAAAAGTATCGAATATGTCCATAGATAATAGCCGCCAAAAGCCGTCAAAGGTGTCAAACCGCTCATGCTCGTCATCATCCAACGCCTGGGTTCCACTGGGAATGGCTCCAGTTGTTCTCAAACGCCGTGCCCAAAAATCGCCCAAACCAATTATTATTCAAACATCGCCATCGTTAGTAGGTCATCCGCATTGCTCGGGTCCGCTGCCTGCTGGCTCGCGTGCTGCGACGCTCATCGCACGCCTCGCTCTCGTCTGTCTCCGTGCGTGGCTCCGACAGTTCCGGGGTCGGAGTCACGCCAAAACTGACACCGCGATCCTTGCGGGAGACACGGGCTTCTTCTTCGGGGGAAAGGAATCGATGGATGACCCGATGGTCCATGACCCGTTCTTCGTCGTCGTTGGGACCCTCCTTGTCAGTTTTGGGCCACTGGAAGCCATATAGCATCGAATGCCGTTCGCATCGACGACATTCACGTCTGGTCAGGTAGGAATCTTGCTGGACGAACCAGGCCGTACAAGTGCGGCAGTCTACCCACCGATCGTAAACCTGTGCGAGCAACCTAGGGGTCTTGGTATAGTCTCCGGGGACTCGAGCCCGCTGTGACTCGACCTCGACCGAGGGAACAACACCTCGCTTCCGCGCCTTGTTCAGTTTCTCGACCACAGTTCCAAGCTTCTCGTCTAGCTCCAAGGACCCGGATAAATCTGATAGGGCATCATGTTCACGAGACGCGAGATGCCTTTCTCCGTCGGGTTGACTTGCACCGGGGGTGGCAAGCTCATCTTTGCCAATCAGTACCGTATCTCGAACCGAAGCCTCGGTGGACTCCTCGATTTTGATCTGGACGGAAAATTCACCAATGGAGGTTGCGACAGTGGACGCTGAGTGGTGAGATTCGTCCCCGGCAAGCGAGCTAGGCGACGTGCAGTCCGTGGCGCTGGGACTCTGGATGCAGACCTCATTGAGAGCCTCGCTTTTGAGTTCAGCTTTCCGGCTCCTGGTATTGGGTGCTGAGGAACCGGCGTTCGTAGACGACAGACCAGTCGCGGACTCGGGGGATGCGGGGGCGTCGGAAAGCAACAGCTCCGATCGCAGCTTCGAACTCTGTCGGGTGAATTTTGTGCGTTTGCGAGGGGTGGAGGATGGCGAGGGTTCGGATTCGGTATCGGGGGCATATTTGCGTTTCTGCGGGGTGAGAAGGCCAGTGTCCGCACAGGCAGGCTCGTCGCTGGGCTCGGAAGGCGCCCACCCATTCCGCACGGCACGTTCACACGTCAAGCACAGGCACTCGCAGTTGTCAATGCCAAAGTAGTCCTCGCCGTACGAGACCGTAATCTCCTCGCCAATATAAATGTCCCGGATCGCGACGACCTGCATCCCCTCCATGCCCCTCGTCACCAAGCGACCGTTAGCATTACAGTCGTGGTTGGCGAAGCGCGCGGGGCCCAGGAAGAACGACGGGGTCTTCCTCCTGCTCGACATCACGATGCTAAAATCCTTCCTCTTCAGATCCAAGTCCTGCTCCTCCTCCCGGGTCATGGGCACCAAGGTGCCGCTGAGGTACTTGATCTCCTCACCTTGCTTGATGAACTTACGGGCGCAGATGGCCGCCTCGTGCTCGGTGATCAGGTAGCGGTTCGTCGTGGTGACCTCGAAGGGCGAATCCGGCAGATACATCTGGATATATTTGCGTAGGTGTCGGGTGAACCACTCCTTTTCGCGGTCGTTTGGCAGCTTCGCCATGAATCGCTTCAGTCCGTCCATGGCCAGAAATTTCCGCTCCGCGGTTGGGACATCCTTCTTCACGATCACGTCGTGGAGCAGGATGTTCGCGATCTCATCGTCCTTGACCCGCCGCAAAGGAATGTATTTCGTCCGATTCTTTCGAGTATTCGTCCAGAAGTGGGCCTAAAAACGTACTTCAGTCAACAAGCAGTGCAGGAGCAGCCATCCCCGGTCAGTGGACGTACACGGTCAACGAGCGCATCGGTTGCGACATCATCATAACTTGCCAGCCTTGCCAAAGTCAGACGGTCGCGACGCTCGGCGGAAGGACTCGATCTCGCCTTCGAAGACGGCATGATGTTCTGCGAGGGAGGGCAAATCCCATGTAAGGAAAAAAATTGATGCTCGAGTCAAGGAAGGGGACGTCGAAGGTGGAATCCGAAAGAGTGCGTCAATGCGTCAAGGGGAAGCGGCGGAAAGTCGGAGAAGAATCACAGTAAATGGATTCGGTACGGGGAAGCGCCAATTGGATGAGAAGGTTAATAATTAAGGGGGGAAGGACTAAAGAGTGAAGGACAAGAAATCCAAGAGAATTGACATGATGAACAAAGGAAACGAGCAGGGCTAGACAGAAGGTTAGCGCGCATGTAAGAAGAGCCGGGGGTAGATTGTGATTGTGGTGGTGGAGTGGAAAGATGTGTGATGGTGAGTGAGTAGTTACTAAAGTGAGTGAGGGAGTGAATTGGGAGGAACACACAGATTACGGCGCTGGTTGCCCATGCGATGAGCGGATGTCCATAATTTACTTACTTAGTTAGTATGTATGACTAGTCTAGTCTAGTCTAGTCAGTCTTTCAGTCAACATTCAGCCGCCGCCGCCGCCGCCGCCGCCGCCTTCTTTCAAAGCGCCTGTGGTGCAGGCACAGTAAGTTACAGTACAGTAACTAAGTTAGTGAATCTAGTCCGGGGTCGGTCATCGGCGAAACCTGCCGGCCCGGGACTTTGCTGCTGCTGCGGCTGGGAAATCTTTCGGGCAGTCCAGCCCAAACCCGATTGACCACCCCCATCGAACTACTGTTCCCCTCCAGTTCAGGGCATTACAGTCACAATGATTCAACTTAAGGTATTTAAACAAAATTCTCTGGGCAATTCTGACCCCGAGATCGGGTTGCTGACGCGGGTGAGCAGACGATGCTGAACTGCATCGACAACTCGGGCGCCGCCGTGGTCGAGTGTGTCCAGGTCTTGAAGAAGAAGCGCCCCGCCACTGTTGGTATGTCTCTACGACCTCCGACCTTTCCTGAAGGTATCGCTAACAAAGTATTCTCCCCGATCTTAGGCGACCGCATCGTCGTGGTCGTGCAGAAGCAGCGTAACTTCGGCTCCGACTCGACAGGAAATTCCGGTATCGCGAACAAGGTCCGTCGTGGTGATATCCGTCACGCCGTCGTCGTCCGCGCCAGGAAGGAAATGCAGCGCCCCGATGGTTCGATCGTCCGCTTCGATGACAACGCATGTGTCCTGATCAACAAGGCTGGCGAGCCCATCGGAACCAGAATGAACGGTCAGTCCGGACCCATCAGTCACTTAACACGGCTCAAGGCTAATACACCCTACAGGCGTCGTGGCTACGGAATTACGAGGAAGACAGTGGTCGAAGATTTTGTCATTGGCGCCCATGCATGTATAAATTATACCTCCCGAAAGCGAATTGTTCTTCTTCACTTTGAATAGCTTGTACCAATAAACGGTTTGCATCTCTTTCTATCAAGATCTTCGCAGCTTTTTTGTTCCCCAAGCATCGCCATAACTCCACAGCAAATAGCAAGAAAAGAGACCAACATCGGGTATCAGGTCGTCAGAAATAGACACAAAACTCCAAGATTACATGAAGACATTGCCGCACGCGCAGCACACATAGTACAGTTTCTGAGAAGAGAATAGGCAAACAAAACGTCAGCAGCATGTTCGAGATGGGGAGATTGCAGGCAGAAGGCCTCACCATTCCGGTTTCCGCAGATCGCTGTTGCGACTGGAAGAAGACTGCTTCGGCTTCACCGCAGCTCGGGCAGAGCTTGTTGGACCGGGGAAGCTAATATCAAGAAAAAGGTGGGGGTTAGCCACAGAATCCCAAGGTTATGTGAAGGTGGCCGTTTGAACGGGAACCAAGTCCGGTCTCAGTTCATCATGAAGTCATCATAGTCCTCTTCCGACCATGACTCCTCCGACGATGACTCGCAGACAAAGCAGGTAATCTCTTCCCCGCAGTGATCACAGAAACCCGGGAGACAAACCGTAGGATCGGATCCCACATCTGTGGTGACACCAGCAGTGTCGCCGACTTGGGTGTTGAGTTTGTTTTGGTAGACGCAGTAGGAGGTGGCGGGCTCGCCGACATGGCAGGTTCGGCATGTGAACATCAAGCGGTTGTTGACGCGGTCTTCCTTGGGGTACAGCAAGTTGGAGCTAGACATTCTCATCAGCATTAAGTCAAGTGGGGGTAGATGGAAGGAGATGCGCCTACCATTCGCGACAGAAGCGAAAGTGAATCTGGTCGGCGCTCTTGGTTTCGCCGCCAGCGGAGGAGGCTGGGCTTGCAGACATTTTCGGCGTATGGATAAGACGGTGAGTGACGGTAGTGGTTTGGAGGACGATAGAAGGAGTGAGATGTTCTCGTGGTCTTAACGGAAGTGCAAGTCAAGCGCTGTGAGTGAAAGAATGAAGCAGTGGCTGAATAGACTGGATGAGGGCTAAGGTATGGAACGATAAGAGATGATGAGTGGGAGATGGAAGTCAGAAGAAAGAGGCGGAGCGGAAGCAACAACAGCGTGAGGTGGCCAGCCATGTGGAGAGGTCGGTGGCACGGTTTGTGCTGTTTGTGCTGTTTGGACTGTTTGCACTATTTGCTGGGGGGTCCCTCTCGGTGTCTGTCTTCCCCCGCAGTTTGTCCCGCAGGCAGTCGGACCTGCAGAAAGAAACAAAGTCTATACACATCTCAGTTATCCCCGCTTTTCTTCTCAGCCTCTTTTTGTCAGCACATCAGACCTCATAGAGAACTATAAACCTCTCTTAGAGACAGAACACACAAACGTTCACTACATTCATAATGGTATTCACACACTGTCCACATTCCTCTCAACCCATCTAAACCCTCTGCAGTCATTGTTTCCCAAGCTTACTGCTAACACCCCATCTTCCATTACAGGTAGAAACCGGTCTTCCAGCAGGGTGGGAGGTTCGCCACTCCAACTCCAAGAACCTCCCTTACTACTTCAACCCGAGCACCAAGGAGTCCCGATGGGAACCCCCCGCCGACACGAACACCGAGAAGCTCAAGCTATACATGGCCGACTATCACAGCGGGCCTGCAGGAAACGGGATCGGCCAGGGGGAGGGAAAGATCCGTTGCAGCCACCTCCTGGTGAAGCACCGGGATAGCCGACGGCCCAGCAGCTGGCGGGAGGCCGAGATCACTCGGTCGAAAGAGGAGGCTATCGAGATCCTCCGCGGCCATGAGCAGCGCATCCAATCGGGCGAAGCTACCTTGGGCGACATCGCCATGTCCGAGTCGGACTGCAGCAGCGCCCGCAAGCGGGGTGATCTGTATGTGAACTTTCCTGAAATGTGTGACGCAGGGCTAATGTGTTTCTAGGGGATTTTTTGGACGCGGGGAGATGCAGAAGGAGTTCGAGGACGCAGCCTTCGCGCTGCAGCCGGGACAGGTCAGCGGTATTGTTGAGACCGCGTCCGGCGTTCATCTGATCGAACGGTATGCTTTGTGTGTTGATGTATAGTTACTTGGTGTGTACTAACGATGTGTCTAGTGTCCAGTAAAGGCTTGGGGTTTAGCTCTTATAGTTGGATGAAAATATACCTCGCTTATAACATCAGATGCCACTTCAGATTCATAGTGACGAGTGCATTAAGTATTGATTCTAGTCAGTAACACAATGTCCGGGTGACGTTGATAGAGGCCATGGAGGAAATACGGTTTGAGAAAGATAGGGCTTGTGCTGCCTGTGGCAAGGGTTTCTGCTCTGCCATCACTTCCAGTAACACACCACACTTGTGAATAATTCACTTGAACCGAATGGGCCATGAGATTGAACACATGTCCAGAGACTGGATCTCTCTCTTCCTCTTCATCTCTCTGTCTCCATCTTCCTCCATCTATCCTCACTCTCACCATAAACCATCTCCACCGAACAACCGTCAACATCACCCCAATCATCACCCCCAGAAGCAAACAACACAACCACCAGATAAAAATGTCCTACCTCTCCACCCGCACGCTGAACCCACCGCCCGGCTGCATAAACTGGGACCACCGGGCCCTGCGCCCCCCGTCCTGGGTGTTGACCATCCTGCCGCCGACCACCCGCAAACTCGTCGACCGCTGCTACCTACTCGCCTACGAAAGCCTACGCGTCCAACACCACGTGGAAATCCACTTCGCCGCTCGCTACAAAGCCCTGTGCCCGGGTGCCTTTCCCAGCTCCAGCACCGATCCATCCAACAACCCCACAACACCAGCAGCCGAACCAACCCCAGCCGAACCAGCCCCAGCACCAGATACAGGTACAGCGGCAGCAGCAGCAGCAGCAGCACCCCTACCAAAACCCAAACCCAACCCCGCCACCCTAATAACGCACACCCAATCCATCGACCGCCTCTTCAACTGGCGCCGCGACTACATCCCAGGCAGCCCGACGCTGGCGCCGTCGGCCAAGATCCCGCGGTCCGCGGTGCGGTTCCACGTCGACCGGGCGGCGTTCGCGGCGTACGCGGCGCGGTACACGGCGCTACTGGACATGTACCTGACGACGCACTATCGGCGGTATCGGGAGGCGGTGGCGGCGGTGGAGCGGTCGATTGTGCTTCTCAGGAGCGGTGGCGGTACAGGCAGGAATGAAGCGGGGGAAGGTGGCAGGGACGGGGACAAGGACACTGAGAAAGCGCGCGAGATGCGGGAGCTCGACTGCCGGCAGCTGGAGTGGTGGTGGGGGGCGGTGTTTCTGCGGGAGACGATGCGGTGGGAGAGGCGGATTCCGTTGCTGCGGATGCCGGCGTTTGAGGTCGTTGTTGGGGAGGTGTATGAGGCTGTGAGGGCGGCGGTGGAGGAGGGGGAGGAGGAGGTGGTTTGGGAGGAGGGGGGATTTGGGGGGTATGATTTGAATTGTGGGCGTTAAGGGGGTTCAGGGCTGGGTGGGCTGGGATCAGTGAGGACAAGGAGAGGGAACGAGGTGAGAAGAGGTATCCGAACTGACTGGGATGTCCAAGGTTATCTAAGAAGATCGAACAGAAAGAAGTAATAGTGGTCGAGTTCATCAGGGGAAAGAAAGAGCATGGAAAGAGCACGGGAACATACAATGGCCGGACACAACCCAACCAAACCCAACACCATCCACCATCCACCAACTTCAACCTCAAACAATAACCAAATACTCCAAACTCCCATAATAATACTTATTACTAAAATCCTCTCCTTCCTACCTGTACATATCTAGTTCAAATCACCACCACCATCTCCAACCCCCCCACCCCCCACCCCCGACCCCAAGAACCCCTCACGTGAACCACCAACCCTAACTACCTGTCCAAAAACAACCGGAGAATCTCGACAACCTCATAGTTCGACCCCTATCACCAACCCCAAACCTCAACCCATTCACTACCCTCCAAATAAAGAACACCACCCTACAAACTCCCCTCAAACTGGCAATGGAACCTCCAACAAAGACCCCAAATCAAAACCCATTGTCTATTCCCCCCTCTACCACCCGAACCCTCATCCCCCTCATAAACAATATAAAACCAACATCACCCCAACCACGACAGCATACCAGCAGAACCTCAACCCACCCAAATAGTCACACCTCACCCCACCTCATCCCCATTCTCCCCACTAACCACCACACACTACAAGCCCCCAACCCGAATCCCGTAAGAAGCAGAAGAAAGAATGTGCACCTCCACAATCCGCACCTACAGATGCGGCTGCGTCCTCGATGAGACCACGCACCGGTGCACCGAAGCCACTAACGCCGAAAGCACCACCGACTTCGACTCCACCACCGAAAAATGTCCCGGGGTAGTCGTAGAACACACCGGCAGCATCGACGAGCCGTGCGCCAAGTGCGCGCGACTCGAGGAGGAGCCGGTGGAGGTCTACTCGGACGGGGCGGTGTCGGAGTCCGACGCCGACGCCGATGGCGATGGCGATGCCGACGGGGACGGGTACGAGAACCTGAACAGGACGGGGCCGAGCACCGTGCCTTACGCCTCCGGAGTGTGGGAGCGGAACCGGCTGATCATGTATGACTATGCGGACTGGGTGAAGTCGAGGGGTTGTCGGCGGCGAGGTGGGCCGCATGGCGGCAGTGGGAATGGCCCGCCGCCGCCGCCTTCGGCGGATGGGTTTGAGGATGTTAATGTTGACTGATATCAATAGACCTAACGGTGCCTTCCATGTGAGAGGGAGAAATCTGGCTTTGCTGGATGTCTTGGGATTTTGGTTGCTCGGGCCGTTGAGGTCGGAGCAGCGCGTCTTGTGCCAGTGTAGGTGAAGTCGACGCACTAAGCTCGGCAACTTTGGGTCAGGGTAGGTCTGGGTTCTGCTACGTTTTGTGCGGGGTGCAAAATGCCCCCGTTTCACAATATAATAAACAAATTGAATGTCTTTTTGTGAACTCGAAAATCCTCAAGTATCAAGAAGTAGGTATAGAGCAACGATTAAGTCTCCAATTTTTCATCTAAGTATGCGCAATCAGATAGTGGTGTTGAGTCGTTCCAACCGGGACGTGATCGAGTCGATGATCGCAGACCTGTCCCTGTATCAGTATGTCATGTCTTAGAACCCCAATCAGAAGGAACTCACTCTCGTTCCACCATTCTCATCGCTTCTCCAACCTTCGTCCGTTGAAGTCGGTATGGGATCGTCGGTTGCGCTGAAGCCGGGCTGCTGGCGTCGACAGCGGGCAGCCTAGCGGCAACCGACTTCGCTTCGGCAAGCATATCGCGTGCAAGTTCCTTGGCCTGCAAAGGATTTAGTTAGCTCGGGGTCGACCCGATAATCTGAGGAAGCACTTACCGTTTCGAGGCGTTGAGCGATGGCTTGACGACTTTCCTGCCCCGGTTGCGAGTCCTCCGTCGCTTCGCCGAATGAATCACTGAGTCTCTTCACCTCCTGGAACCATGCCTTCTCTTTGTCGCTCAAAGGTCTGCCGCCAGATTTCATGAGCTTACTCCGAAGAGCCTCGTACCTCTGCACAAGCTCGGCCTGTCTGTCCTTCGCGGCCTGAAGTCTCTTATCAAGGGCCTCTCCGGTCCGCGATCCTTCAATCCGCTTGCCGTCCTCACCAAGCTCACTGGAAACACCCCGCACCCTATCCGCAACATCAGCCAATTGCTTCAGTTGGTCACGCATCTCCCCCTGCAGACGTTCACATCGGCGGAACAGATCCGAAGCAGCTCTCTCCAGCGCGTTCGTATGCGCGGACAGAATCCGATGGGCGGCAGCAACTAGATCAAGGGTCGCAGGCGACAAGCGAACTTGCTCCTTGAGGGCTTGGCGCTGGCGATGCGGAACATGTTTCTCCACAAAGGAACCTAGGGGTGATTCCGAATAGAAGATGGGTGGCACTTGGTAGGGAGGGCGACGAGGCGGGAGTACAGGCGATCGAGGTCCTTCTTGCGAGTCGAAGATCTGCAACTCGCCAATCGAAGGTAAGGAGACCTCCGGCGCGTCCAGGATCGCGGCATAAGGAACAGAGCCGCGGGACGTTAAAAGTAGGTACCCCAGGTCGTAGTCGTAGTAGACCAAAGAGGCTGGCAGGTGGGCAGAATGGTCCTTGTCCTCCCCAACGTTATCATCCACTTCAATGAGCTGCTCTCGCAGAGACGCGGTGCCTTCACACAGAACTTGCAGGCGGAACGCACTTCCACTGGTGTCTTCCGACTGCAGTTCGGCTTCCAATCTCTGCACCCAGGAACCAAGGGAAAAGAAAGTCACATTGGTCGCCGTAGTGACAAAGAAGTTGTAGCGGGAATAGACATCCTTGGTGAATGTCGGCCAGTGGTCCCCCTGTGCCTTCACGGTATCCAACGATTCCACCAAGAGTAGGTCGCATGGATCGGATACTGGCGTGCGGAAAACATTTTGCCGGCTCTTGGGGAGCCACTGCCCTTCAACGCCATCAAGCTCCAGGCAGATATAGATCCTGCCACTTCCACTCGACAAGCAAATCACGGTAGCCGACAATTTGTCCTCCCCGTCGTCTTCCAGCGCCAGGTCAACCTCCTCACCCGTCATGAGAGCGTCGATGTCAGCCCTGGCAGCGACTACAAGGATATCGCATAGGTCAAGGTCGTCGATCTCATCACCGGTGTCCAGACGGAAGGGACCCTGCAGTCTCGGGATCGCGCTGGGGGTTGCAGGGCGTGTACGGACTTCGTAGTCGGACTCAACATCAGTGAGCAGCGGCTCCTGGGTGTCAATCTCGGTGAGCCAGTCATACTGTTGACGGCAAGCCGCAAGTTCATCTTCAAACTCCGCCGGGTCTTCTTGCAAGCTCGCGAGCTTTGGAAGGATAGCTGTAGTGAGTGCCGGGACAGTCGTCAAAGGCGCTCTCCACTTGGTGGGGAGCAAAGGACACAAAGCGTACAGATCGCCCGGCCGCATCGCAACCCAAAGGGTCATGGGAGCCCATGCATCTTCCTTGGCAACGCCGGTGCCACCAAAGGCAGCCGAGGCTACTTCCATATCGATGTAGTCCGCCGAGAAACCCTTGTTTCTTCCGAACCCCGAGGGCGCGAAATCCTCGTCGCATGACGTTCCATCAATCAACTTCCGCAGGTCCACCGCCAGCGTCGGTCGATCAAAAGACCAATGATTGTTGCGGTCGATCTCCCACACCCGGACGGCAGCATCTGCGGTGACTGTCACCAGACAGCCCGCCAGGTTGCTGTGTACCCCCAATGGATGCCATAGTGCGGAAACAACCGGAGACTCGGGGATAACGTGCGTGGTCGGTCCGAGCTGGTAGGTCTTGACGCGGATTGGAAGGGTGTCGGTGCCAGCCAAATGCGACGGGTCTGGAAGGACTGCGATGAACACGGTGTGGTCGGCTACGATAGCTAAGAAAGCGCCGTTGGGAGACGGAACAAGTTGACGGATATTTTCGTGAACCGGGGTTAACAAGACCTGCGCGCGATCAGCTATCGCCCACTTTGCACTCGTCGAGCCGTATTACCTTGTAATGCACACTCTTCTCATGCTCAGGTCGTATTTCTGAACTTCCATTCTTCAGGCGTCTTTGATGCTGCCATTCGTCCTTGACTCTAGTGAGATCGGACCAGCGGATCTGGTTGTTCACCACGGTGAAAAGTTCATTCCCTCTCTTGGCCTGAATGCGCTTGGGCCCCGCATACTGCTGATCTTGAGCTGGTTGAAGGTTTTCGGGGTGTTTGGTCCCTGCGCTTGAGAAAATCGAAGCACCTGGCGAAGGGCGCGAGAGCCAGGGCGGAGTGTAGCTGATGACTTTGGGCATGGTCTGAAGATGTTTCGATCACACAATTAAGATGTATATTATAGACCCATGCCGCCAGGAGAAGTGATGATCGTGAAAGAAGAGAGAGAGGAAGTGACAAAAAGATGGGGAAGGGGAAGATTCCAAGTTGCGGGACAATAGCGTAGGGCGGGAGGAGCAGCAACAAAGTAAGGTAAGGTAAGTTTAACTGACCAGCTCCAGCAGCGGCCGGGCAAAAATCCACCGCAGACGCGCGCCAAGAGTTTCCCATTCCATCAGTTGAAGCTCGGCTTCTCGTCCCCCAAACTTCCCCTTCTCCGTCTTCCTTCTCCCTCATCCACGTGCTATCTTATCTCACACTCTCACACACTCTCTTACTGCAGCCGGGACTCTCTTGGTTTTTCCAGTGGGCGCATTCCGACACAATGAGCACGTTATCGCACCACACCGTGGAGAGACTGGACCGTCCCAGTGCCTACTATGTGGGAAAGGTATAGCTTCACCCCAACCATTAACAGTTCAAGGCAATGGACGCGACACGATCATTAACCCTTTCGCAACTTGTATAGAACAAGAGACGCAAGTACAGTCACGACGAACCCGAGAAGCAGGAAGAACCCACCGACAATCTGAAGAATGCCACGACCCTTTATGTCGGCAACCTGTACGTGCTTCAAAGCCGGACGGACTACACCTCCACAGACCCGCCATTAATTAGTGCTGACTGCCACAGTTCCTTCTACACCACTGAAGAACAGATCCATGAGCTTTTCGCAAAGTCAGCTTCGCACTCTCCCAGCCGACCACGTACCAGACATTGACCAAGTTTTAGGTGCGGAGAAATCAAACGTCTTGTCATGGGGCTCGATCGGTTCACCAAGACCCCTTGCGGATTCTGTTTCGTTGAATACTACACGCACCAGGATGCTTTGGACTGCTTGAAGTATATTGGAGGCACCAAGCTCGATGAGAGAATCATCCGCACGGATTTGGATCCCGGTTTCGAGGAGGGCCGACAATACGGGTATGATCATGGGTTCAACCATCAAAACCTATTGCATGGCACTGACATCTGGGCAGTCGCGGAAAGTCTGGTGGTCAGGTTCGCGATGAATACCGCGAAGAGTACGACCCCGGTCGCGGTGGCTATGGTCGGGCATACGCAGACGACCAACGACGACGCGAGGAAGAAGATTACGGCAAAGGTAGGTAGAAAGCAACAGTGGTTCCATCCGGTTGGCGCAAATACGGCGTTTATGTACAATCTATTTTCTATCGCTATCGCTTGGTGTAAAGAAAGGCATGTCCAAAGAAGTTTTCGTACCCAATACCCCATGCGGCGGCAAGAACGATGCTCAATGGCATTTTCATTCATGCAAAGCATCCTCTCAGTGCTTTTCGTTTCTCTTCCGGACCGACTCTTCGACCCGGCGCAACCACCACAGGTGGATTCTGGCATCCGCCGTCAACTCGGGGTGGAAACTGGTCCCGAAGACATTGCCTTGCTTGACAGCGATGATGTCACCCGTCTCCTTCTCTGGGTCAGACTCGCAGGCTACCTTGGCGGCTGTTCCAGGCAAAGTGGCCAGCACCTGCACATGGTCCTCCATGGCGGCCAGGGCTGCCTCGCTCTCCGCGTGTCGAGAAGGTGCCACGACGGTGTCATCTAGCTTGGCCTCACCCACCTGGATACCCTCGTGGTGTGGGAGAAGCTTCTCCACAACCGGGGCGCGAATAAAGACGGCTGGGAAAGCGGGCTCGTCAGGCCCCAAGAAGGGCAAATCCAGTGGCGCCTGGAAGCTTTCTGTTTGCCGGCCAAAGTGGTTTCTGTTCACGCGCACATCCAGACCTCCAATCAATTCCTGGCCGCCTTTCTTCGTTCGGTTCGCCGACTCGGCGAGTAGGATCAGGCCGGCGCAGGTTCCCCAAGTTGGCTTGCGGTGGACTCTACCATGGAGAAAGAGAGGCAAATGTTAGTCGAGGGCCAAAATGAGTCAGGTCTAGTAACGTACTTGACGAAGTCCCTCAGAGGCTCCAGGAGATTGGACCGTGCCGCGACGAGGGACATTGTGGTGCTTTCGCCTCCGGGCAGAACGAGCGCATCGCACCGGGCCAATTCCTGCGGGGTGCGGACTTCGATGAACTCCCATTGTGCCTTGGAAACATTGTCGTTGGCCGAAGCAGTGGTCGCAGCCTGTTTCAGTAATTGCACATGTTCGTAAAATGCGCCTTGCAAAGCAAGGACACCGACGGTGATGTTGCTCATTGTTGGATAGTGTTGTAGAAGTGGTAGTATGTAGAAAGTCGAGCGCCACTTTGAGTCAATCAATCGACCGACCGCCGCGGGAAACCCCATGTCTTCCGCCCGTTAAAATCGGATCATCCCTCGGACCGTTCTTATCACCACGTGATTCTCCCCGCAGGAAGATATACCCAATCAGGCAGGTGAGGATTGAATCCATGATCCATCCATGAATTGAGCTGAGCTGACACGATCCTTTTTTCGTATTATCCAGGTTTCTTAACCCTGGCAAGCTCTGAATAGAAATCAGCACCCAGGCCCTTCTCCGAAGAAATCCAGCACCTCAGTGGCTCCTTCGCGCGCGGAACGCCCCGTCCGACCAACTCCATCGCAACTCTGTTTACTCCAGTCATCCACCCCGCTCCGACAGCCTCAGCCTATCTATACAACCACCACCACACGCAACCTCCAACCCTCCACCCCCAACCACCACCCCAGAATCCACAATGACCAACCCAAGCACAACCTCCCAATCAAACCCGAACCCCCGAACCCTAACAAGATGGTACATCGACACCCGCGCACTAACCGCAACGAACACAGCCGCCAGCCCAACCACCCCCAACCTCCCGCTAATCACCACCCTGCAACCGGAAGACCAAACCTCCATCCGCCGCTTCCACCACCTCAAAGACAAGCACATGTCGCTAGCCTCCAACCTCCTCAAGTACCTCTTCATCCACCGCAGCTGCCGCATCCCCTGGGACCGGATCACGCTCTCGCGCACGCCGGCCCCGCACCGCCGCCCGTGCTTCATCCCCAGCGCCGCCCTCCTCACCACCTCCCGCACGATCCCGACCATCGAATTCAACGTCAGCCACCAGGCCTCCCTCGTCGCGTTGGCGGGGACCACCTGCCCGGAGCCCGCCGACGGCGACGGCGACGGCGAGGTCCCGCAGGTCGGGATCGACATCACCTGCACGAACGAGCGGCAGCCTTCCCTTTCCACCGGTAAAAGTAAAGACAATGCCAACCCCCGCGACACGTTCACCAGCTACGTCGATATCTTCACCGAGGTGTTCTCGCCCGAGGAGATCCGGCTGATCAAGACGCTCCGCCCTCCGCAGTCAAATGGCACAGCCCACAACACCAACACAGCCCAGGACACCCTAAGCGAGAGCATCGAGTACAGCTACCGCGTCTTCTACGCGTACTGGGCCCTAAAGGAGGCCTACATCAAGATGACGGGCGAGGCGCTACTGGCGCCCTGGCTACGGGAGTTGGAGTTTGGGGCCGTCGTCGCGCCGGAGCCGGTACACCCGGAAACAAAAGTGGGGGAGCCGTATACTGGGGTGCGGACGACATTACACAAGAAGCCGGTGGAGGATGTGCGGGTGGAGGTTGTGGCGTTTGAGAAGGATTATTTGATTGCTACCGCGGCGAGGGGGGCTGGGATTGGGGCGCGCAGTCATGGTGCGGAAGCTGGGCAGCAAGATACCTGGGCGGCGTTGCGGGAGATTGATATCGAACGGGATGTCAGGCCGTGTGCTGAGGGGAGATGTCGGTGTTTGGAGTAGTTGCGGATGTCCACGATTTTGACCTTATGGTGGTAGCTGAGTGGAGTGAAGGCTGGCTTCTTTCAACCACCCCAGAGCAAAGCTGTGCGCAATGGTCACAGTACAATCTCAGGACCAGACACCTCGAATCCCAAGTAGCAATAGTGATTGTATATACACTCTAGAAGGAAATTGGTCTCAGTCTATGAATACAAAGCTTCTTGAATACCACTCGGTATCTAGGGATCTTCTATCCCCCCCCTTGGGCGAGCAGTATCCTCGTCCTCTGTCTCCGCCAGCCAATCCTCCAGTCTTCTTCCCCCTTTCCTCCCAAAGTTGGCTCCTGCAAGGCCGAACCAGAAAAGCGACTGCGGCATTGCTCCGATGAAAGAAAGCAGGCTGGCGGCGAGAAAGAACAAGGTATTATCGACGCGGGAGATGGCTAGAGTACACGGGGTGTCAGGCCAGAGGAAATCTCTAGCCGTAGGAATCACCCGATCTCAAGGCGTCGGATTAGGTACGGCGAGTGGCTGCATGGTATGATCGGTTTAGGACGTGGAATCGTAAAAAGGATGAATAAAAATGGAGAAGGCGCGGGACATAGGATATCAGCACAATTTACAAATGTTCGAATGCAGGGCGCTTCTCGGTCGTGAATGAGTCGATCATGATATCGTCATGACAAGAGATCTAGATCTCGACGGCAGTGGAGGTGCCATTGGCGACAGCAGAGCCAATCTCCGTCTTGTCCTTCTCCGACAGTTCGAGGAGAGTCTTGAGCATCGACGCTTGCGTAGACTTGGTGAGACTGTCGACGTCGGCGGCGGTCAGACCCTCGGTGCTGATAGGCGGCAGAACTATACTTATGTTAGTCACCGATCCATCGTCAAGAGAGAGACACGGAACCCAGCAAACGCACCCTTGATCTTGATAGTCCCCGCATTGAATCGCATATTGCGGGGAGACAGGACGTGGGAGTAGTTCTCCGTGACGACGGGAACAATGGGCACACCAGCCTTGACAGCCAGGTGGAAAGCGCCCTTCTTGAACGGCAGCAACTCCGGGTTGTCGGAGTAGCTTCGGGTGCCCTCGGGGAAGATGAAGACGCTCTGGCGGTGCTGACGCATCTCCGCGGCGGCGCTGTCGAACGCCTTGACGGCCGTTTCGCGGTTGGCACGGTCAATGAAGACCGTCCGGGACAGGGCCATGAACCAGCCGAGGAAGGGCACATATTTGAGCGACTTCTTGGCCGTGACGCTGCAGTAGGGAGGGAAGATGGCACCCAGCATGAGCACGTCCAGCTCGGACTGGTGGTTGGAGATGAACACCGCCGGGCGAGTCGACAGGTGCTCGACACCCTCCACGATATCGAACTGTACACCGGTCGTATACCGCATCACCCATTTGAAGCTGCGCGCCGTGGCCCATTGCGAAACCCGGCCGTAGCCGGCCAGGCGCAAGACAATCGAGGCCACTACGCCATAGGTGGCGCACAGGAGGAGCGAGCCGTAGGCTGCCAGGCAGCGAGCAACGAAAGCGGCGCGGGGAACTTTCTGGCCGAGAGCAAATAAGGAGAGCGTGACAACGACGAACGAGCTGATGCCCGAGGCAACGTAGGAGAAGAAGGACATGACGAGACGCGGCAAGGAAAAGGGCTGGTCGGAATTAAGACTATGGGTCTGCATTAGGAAGATTTGAGTCAGATCAAGGTCCTAGGGCGTATAAATGAGAGAGGGAAGGAAAGATAAGAGCCTGCAGAGGAAAAAAAGAGAGAGAGGCACATCTTTCTCACTCCTAGAAAGAGAGGAATGGGGGGGTGGGGGGGAGATTCAACGAACCGAAACAAACCGCTGGGGGGGGGGGAAGGAACTGCTGGGGTGGTTGGATGATGAGGTCAGGCGAGTGGTTTCGGAGAGAGAGAGAGAAACTACAACATCACCCGAGAAGGGAGGGTAGCAGTATCAGTGAAGGCAATGGGTGACAGATGTCAGAGACGACAATGCGAATGAATTTAAAAATATGAAGAATCGAGTCAATCCAGGAACAGGGACCAAATGCAGTGCCAATGTGGGGAATTGACCAGGGGAGGCGAACGATCCAACAATCGATTCATCGATTCAATTCATCCCGACCGGATTTTTGACTTTGAGGCCATTTCCTCCGCCGCCTCTCACCGCCTTCACCCTGCTTTTTTCCCCGCCTGGAGAAGCCGAGGCTCAATTTACGTAGTAAACTCCGTGTACTCCACCCTCCGTTAGATTCCCACATGTTCAGCACTGATTCTCATTGCTATGCTAGTAAAAATAGACTGCATGATGCACCATAAGAATATCACTCCATTATGTGCATGGACCCTGTCGTTCTGGCGTCCTTATCTCTGGTTTCGCAGTCAACCCAACCTCCATCCCTCCATCCCTCCATCCATCCATCCTCCCCTTACGCTAAGATACAATATCCAGGAGCCTCAACACCCGTCGAGAGCCCAATGCAGGAAGATGCCCTCTAACCAACCCACCGGCAAACGCCCTTATAATGCTGATGCTTGCACGAATCTGATCCAGGAAAAAAAAAACACAAACGCCGATCCTCGCCCAATGATGATCCCACGCCACAAATTGGGTTCGGAAAAACAACCGCAGGCTGAAGGACATGACTAACAAGGTACAATAATGGAAATGAGAGTATCGGAGGGATCATTCAGGAAACCGCGGGGGGAATGGTACAATCATGCAATATCCTCGTCGTCTTCATCGTCGTCATCCAAGGATTCCATAGCGTCCTTGATATACTGTGCCGCCTAGTGTACGAGATTAGCATTGCATTGCTTCGGACCAACATGAGCCAAGGGGTAACTTACCTTGGGATCCAAATTCAAGGCGGTGGTGAAATGTTTGATTGCATTGGCTTTTTCGTGTAACATCTTGTAGAGTTTGCCAAGAAGATAGTGGACATTGGCTTCGTCGGGAGCCATGTCTTTGAGAATCTTCAACTCGGCGAGCGCTAATTTAAGCTCCTGGAGCTTCATCAACACGCGAGCCTTGCGGAAGCGAGCAAGTACCGAGTGGGGGGCGAGAGAACAAGCACGACCGTACTGAATGAGAGCCGCCTTGGGATTGTTCATTTTCTCCAGGACCAGACCAATACAGCATATAAGTACAGCGTTGGTCGGGTTGATCGTGGCCGCGCTGCGGAAGTGTTGTTCGGCAAATTCAAGCTTGCCCATCTTATCGTACACCGTGCCCAATCCGTACCAGGCATTGTAATGCCGACTGTCGGCGCTAATCCCATGTCGGTACGCGTTGAGGGCTTTGTCGTATTCCTCATTCGCCACGTATTCGTGTCCCTGTAGAGTGAACCCGTAGGCAAAATGAGGATCCAATTGCGTCGCACGCTTGAAGCACTTCAAAGCTTGATCGTGGTCCCGTTGATGGGAGAAGGAGTTGCCCACAGCACACCAGGCCTGCGGGGAGAGGCGATCAATTTCCATCAGCTCATGGGCCAGATATGCCAATTCCACGTCGCTCTTTAGGTGCCACAAGACCGTCGAATAGATCTCCATATCCTCTAATCTTGAAGGAGCCATGGTCTTGACCCGGATGAAGTACTTCTCCGCTTCGGAATACATGGCTTGCTCGTAATATGCCCTCCCGATCTGCGAAAGTACCCAAGGGGTCTCCCGCTGGCCTTGGGAGAGGGCTGTGTAGATTTGAATAGCCTCGGGACACTTGTATCGGCAAAGGGCGAAATAGCCGGAGGCCAGCTTCGAAAAGAGCTCGAGCAGCCAGTTCAGTGCCTCCATCGCCTTTGACCGCTCCAGCAACGTCCCCTTGGCGGGAGGATGGTGTACCCCATTAGGCGCTGAAATGCCTGGTCGATGTTCCCTGGTTTCACCATCATGAACTTCGTTCAACTGTTTCCGGGAGCCGCTCACAACACGATTTAGACTCGCGCCTGTGGCAGTGCGGCTCTTCGTACTAGTGGCCTTGACCTTTTTGAGCTCCCTGCCATCCTTGGCTCCGAGTGCGGTATTGGACAACTTGCTAGTGGTCGGTTTGATCTGATTGAAGAGTCGAACGCTCCGCCGTTGCGGCGCCCCTGGCTCAGAAGGCGGTAGCGCTGAAGGATGAGCCACTTGGCCTGAGACAGTTCGTTTGCGATCTCCCACCCGAGAACCATTGATGGCGTCTTTCTCGGGATGTAACGTGTTTTGCTCTTCCGTCTCGACGCGGGTCCTCGTTCGTGGTCTGATCCCCGTTGGTTTTATCTTTGGCGGCGAATCCATGGTATGGTCGACTCCGATGGCTTGGATCGTCCTGTTCTTCCGAGCAGGTGCTAAGGGCGGCTCCCACGTGCCTTCGCCGCTACCAGTCCGGTTGAGGCCACGAATCTCATCGGATTCGCTGCTTTGACCTCCGGGTGTCTCAGTACCTTCCCTAACTGCTGGGGCCGTGCCTGTCCCTGTTGAAGCCACGCTGACCGTGCTCCCATTCAGCTTTTCCCATAGAGCCGAACTGCCGTGCGAGGCCGTCGTGTCGCTTCGAGATGTCAGCGACGTGAATGGATCCATGCTCGAATTCGCTTTAGCCTGCGGTTGCAACGGGCCACCATTGTGTGTCGTCTTCTCGGAGGGAATGTCCAGATCCTCTTGCGAGGAAGATGATACTAGAGCATGAAACTCGGGGTTCATCCTGAAGATGTTCGGAACTCGGATATTGACACCTTCGAAGTCATCAATCAGCAAAGATTCCGCCATCGGTGTTGAACTGCAAGCAACTCACCAGTCTCGCAGAGACCCAAAAACGCGTCCCACATAAACGGATTCAACTTGAGCGACTCAACATAGCATTCTACCGCCTTATTGTGCTGATTGTGGGCATGCCACAGCTTACCCAATAAGCATAACACTGCTGCCGCATCCGGGAGATGTTGTCTGCGCGTCTCGCTGTGCTTGTCTAGAAGTAAACAAGGAAACAGAGGTCAGCACCAGCCGCATTACAAGACAAGAAAGGGGTTTCGCGACTGTCATCACATCACGCGGCCGGAAAACTCAAGCAGACTCACTCCAATGGTTTTTAGAAGCCCAAAGGCTTTTACTCCGTTCCAGCGCCGTGATGCCGTCAAGGTATTTCCCCAGGTCCAGACAAGCTTGCGCGAATACATATGCGCAACCAAGATGCGTGCCGCGTGATCCAAAGTTCTTGCTATAGTCGTATGCTGCTTTTACCTGGCCGTTTTGGAGATGGCACAATGCGAGCAGGTACGATGTTTCCGATGCGCGAGGCTCGTAGGCGTGCAAGCGGCCGGCGAGGAAAAGCGCGTTACGGACCAAATTGTTATCGAGGTGATAATAAATCAACTGCCGCAGTTGGCTCGATATGTGAGCGGTGGATGGCGACATGGTTGCTTTGCGATTTCATTCAAGGAGTTGAGGATTGGAAGGATAGGAGGTAGTGTCTGTGCAAGGGAGGTCGAAACCAGAAAAAAAGAATAAAACTCCTTCTCAATACCGATAAGTCATTAGGTGAGCAGTTAAGCAAGTGGTATTTTCGTAACACTAGAGTCGTGGGAAAGGCGCGGCGAGAACAAAGGCGAGGTAACGAGGTCGCGGTGCCGGTTCTCACTGCATGGATGAAATGCTTGTCAACAGCCACCGTAATCCCGAGACCGAAAGGCGCAAAGCGTGTCGCAGGGCCGGTCCCTGCCTAATCCCTGGAGCAGAGTCCTCCTCCTTCCCTTTTGCCAGCGATTATCGAGAGTCGAGAGGGGGGGGTGAGAGTGAGGACCGAATGAAGTGAAGTGGATGACGTCTCACAACAGGGACAAACTCGTGACGACGTTTGATAGAGGGAGGGGGCGAGTCTAGAGGGATGCTAGGAGGAAATCAAATTGCATATCGCAGCGAAGGGGAGACAAGTTGATTGATGACAGAAGGGTGGAGCATGAACAGTGCCTGGAACTAGCCCCAAGCTGGCGGGAGTTTCGATGCGGTGAGGTCAAGTTAAGTTAGGGACCGTGTCGTCACGTCGCTCTCTTTTCGGCCATGCGATGTTTTTG
>NW_020291491.1:57214-137664 GCF_003184765.1 Aspergillus aculeatinus CBS 121060
GGGGAAGCAAGCAATTCAGAGCGTGGCTGGTGGAGAGAGGCGCGGGCGCTTGTCCGGTTGTGGTGGGCAACGCCATTCTGCCATTCTGCCATTCCCTCTTCCGTCTTCGCAGTGAACTACTACCTACTCCGTAACTCCCGCCGATTGCAGTTCCATTCGCAAGAAGTGACCCCTCGGTGATCATGCCGCATTGCTGCTGAAATTTTACTTACGTGTGAATCCAATCTATACTCCCACTCTGTTATCGCATATCACAACAGCAAAAAAACAAAAAAAAATCTCAAAACTCGAATATCCATTGAAGCATCCGCATCCACCGCCTGCCCTGCCGCCTCCCCACCACGCGACCTCAGGCGCATCATCCGACATACTCGATAGTCGATAAGACCAGATCACCTCCCACCTCCCACTTACCACCTACCCCCTACTACCACCACAAACATGGCTCAGGTAACCCCCTCCTCCTTCTTCTACCCAATATCCTCCCCACCACATCCAAACCCCAAATTAACAACCACCCCCGCCAAACAGAAAGCAGCCAAAACCCTCGCGGCGCGCAACACGGCGCTCCTGCAGCGCACCCACCTGATCAGCCTCGGCCTCCACGCCCTCTACCTAGCCCTGCACTGGACATTCAACCGCCCGCGCTCCCTGAAGCCCTACATCCTGCTCGCGGTGCCGACCCTCCTCATCGAATTCTACCTGGACCGACTCGGCCGGCCGCGCCACAACCCGGCCGACGGCTCGCTGCGCTCCCCCGGGGAGGACCTCGGCGCCGCCGGGCTGACGGAGTACATGTGGGACGTGCTGTACTGGACGTGGGGCTGCATCGGGGCCGTGTGCGTGTTCGGCGACCGCGCCTGGTGGCTGTGGGTGGTGATCCCGCTGTACTCGGTGTGGTTGGCCTATTCCACGTTCATGGGGATGCGGAGCGGGTTGGCGGGGATGGGGGGTGGTGGTGGTGCTGCTGCTGCTGCTGCTGATGGTAGCGCCGGTGGTGCGGCTCCGGAGAGTAAGAGGCAGAAGAAGTTGGAGAAGCGGGGTGGGCAGAGGGTGCAGTATCGCTGAGATTGTGGATTGTGTTGGGGGGGGGGGGGTTTGGTTGTTGCGGTTTCCTCTCGTTCATGGACTATTTGGCTGAGGTGGATTGGTGGTGTATTTAGAAACTGTATGTGGGATGAGCATGGTGTCTGGAATGAGCGGGTTACGATGGGATTTCCTTGTACGCTTTTATTGTATAGATGAAAAGTTGTTTACGTACTCATATGATCAGAGCGTCGAAATGCACAGGCCTACAGTTCGAGTATGCTGGTAGTGGGTGAGACAAGGATGTCGATAACGGTATGGTTTATCCTAGTGCAAGTGCCGGTCTTGAAGTGGCTTGGGAAAGCGGCCTAATAAACTAGCCAGGTGTTGTACCATAGGAATCGATATATTGGTCGTGACGTACAATCGTAGGAACTATGTGGGGAATATTCAAGCTCACGATCCGACAAGATGTGAAGGTCAGGAATAGAGAAGATAGAAACATAAGGATATCAAGCACAGATGAAAAGCAAGAAAGAAAAAGAGAGAAAAGCAAGAAACAGAATACCAAATACTGTCAAGCGACAGTAGAGATCGTGTGGGTCATGGTCTTTATAACTCGGCCTCAACGTCATCTTCCATGCTTTCGGTCTGTTCATCCGAGGCATCCACCCCAGTCTCAACTGCGACGGGTTCGAAGACACTTGCACGGGAGGTCAGGCTGACATATTGTGACTCCGCACTCTCCATAGCTGCTTCTACGTCCTCAGAGGCTTCGGGGGATTCTTGCTGTTCACGCGCTGGGTCTGGCACGTCGGGTGCGGCATGTGCAACAGTCGGTTCGGAAGCAGTTTCTTCGGTCACCACAGAAGTGGGAGTAGTAGTCTCGTCGACTGGAATGGCTGCTGGCGTAGTCAAAGCATCGTCAACGACGCTAATTGATATCGGAGGTGCTGCCAACGTCGATGCTGAGGATGATACCGAGGATGAGGCCTCAGATGGTCTCGGTGTCTTGTAGATGGCGCGGAGTTGTTTCATGATATCTTTGGCGAACTCAACATCTTTGCCGACAAGCAGCCCCGAAATGAGTTTCTCGATAGCCTCCTGCTCGTCGGAGCCCAGGTGACCTTCCTTGGCTTTCTGGGAAGAGAGAACTGCTGCAGCCACGCCCCATGCCGCCTGGTCGGATGCATCGAGGTTGCTAGTGCCGGCGATGTCGGCCGGATTATCCAGTTGCTCGGCGGTGAACTCCGCGGAAGCACCGTGGTTGGCAAAAGTCTCGGGGCTTGCCTGGGGTACCTCGTCCAGACTGATCTCATCAGCAGTGTCATCTTCGGGAATGGCAGGCTCTGGAAGTGATGGTGGGGATTCGGATCTCGTATCAAAGTTGTCGCTCGCCTCGCGAGCCGAAATCTTCCATCTGCCGACTTCCCTCAATCTCGCAAGCTCCTTCGCCGCATTCTCAGCCACAACCATTCCTCGTGACAATGTCTCCTCTGCGGCTAAGACCGCTTCTTCGACCTTAGCATGTTTAGTTCCAAAGGCGATAAATTGATCTTTCCAATCCTCCATTTCTGCTTTGAGGGCGTGGTATCTGGCCCAGTCTTTGTAGGTAACACCATCCATCGACGCCCAGCGGATGCCCACCTCTTGAAACCCGAGATCACGAACGTTATCGAGAACCTCGAGGGTAGAGTTGACTGCGATATGAACGCGGTGCATGAGCTCATTCTCGAACGCGTTGCGCCATTCCCTGAGGGCGTGAGCACGGCCTCGGATGGAGATTGCGGCTTCTTTGACGTTCCTCAACAGCTCCTCTTGAGCAGCCTTTTCAGCTTTGGGGAGTTCTTCGTAGGGCAGAGATTCAGCCAGGGTGTTTATATGATGCTTGAGTGCGATGATCTCGTTCTCCACAACCGCCTCTAGCCCTGTGACCAATTCTTCGCCATACGCCACATTTTCTTTGGAAAGATAATCAGAGACGACCTCCTGCAAGAGCTCCTCGAGGCTTTCAAGGCCATTCTTAGAAGCGACGGCGAACTTTTCTTGCCAAGCGTGTAGGTCGCTCTCGACTCTCTCGCGTCTTTGGGCTTTCTGTTCCTCGGCCGAAAGCGTAGGTTGCGGCGGAGGTACCGCGGTTGTGGATGACGCGGTAGCAGTCTCGTATTGTGTGGTTCTCAGAGATGTGGTGTCTGAGACCGAAGAAGCAAGAACCGACTGATCCGGGAAACTCCTGCTGGAATGTAAGTGGATGACCGTGAGCTTGCGCTTCAGGGATGGGTACTCACGCATTGGCTTCATCCACGACATTCCGAGGCCCCTTTCCCTCGCGGTAACTGGCCAGTCTCTCGCCAATTTTGACGAGTTGGGGTTCTACATTCTCCCAGTAGAGACTGGCGATCCTAGGCCATAGAGTTCCCTTGATAAACTGAATAGTAGTAGACCAGGAGTTCTGCGCATTGGGCAGAATCGTGGTAGTAAGGATATCCTGCCCCGAGGTGAATGTCTTTCCGATATATGGCTGGTACTTGGCACCAAAGGGTAGAAGATAATCGACGCAAACAGATCGGACCGCGCCACTAGCCTTCCTATACGGCGGCAAGACGAGTTCCTCGGCACGCTGCACATATGGGTAGACTTCCGACAGGTACAGCGTGTTCGTCTTGTCCTTGACCGCATTCAAATGTGGGACCACTCGCGCCTCCCATTGATCCTGGCCGTACGATTGAGCCTTGTTTAATGCGGGTACACCATAAGTTTCATAGCCGCGTCGAACGACGCGAGACGTGGGCGTATAGACTTTTTCGTTGACGACGTGCACGTACGGACGGGCCATCTCGACATATGGCGCACCGTACGCATTATAATACGGGGTTATATGAGGCTCGAGGTGCGATCGAGCAATTAGGTACGGTTTGCAAACTCGGGGCGAGGTCCCATCCAGGTCGGAGAGCTGAGATGGACAGCGAAAGAATGGCGTTAAGAGCGCATACCATATACAGAGTCTGGCGATGGGAAACGGGAAATCCCGCCATGTCAGCGAATGTGCGACAACAAACTAGGTCCAATCGACGGAGTGAGACTCACCGGACCACCAGCCCTATCGTCCACCTAATAGTGTTCCTTTTCGGTTGCCTGGGTCTGCTGTCGACCGTCACAACAGGACGACTAGGTCCCTCCACCACAAAGCCGTTCTTCGTGGTGGCCATCGTCTCGTCTCCCATTTGCAAGGAGTGCTTCGGTTCGCAGGTTTCTTATCGTGTCGTATTGCGCGTTCGGTTTGAGCGAGTTACTGGGCAGGGACGTTGGAGCATATAAGCTTAAATCATCACGCGAGAGTGGTGAGAGTCCTCGTCGAAATAGGGATTTCGCCCCTGGTTGATGTATGACGAATGGCCGATGGTAGCTCTTCTAGGACTCGGCAGTAGAGAGACCCTGTAAAGATTCCGCACGCGCAATGGAGTCGAGAGTCTTGGCACAGGGCCTATGCACGCCGGCTGGTGGGTATCACAGAATAAATCTTTCTGGCTGCGTAGGAGGCGTAGGTGCTGCACACAAACACAAAATGAATGACGATCGAAAGGCAAATAACACGTGGTGTCGTAGGACTTTGAGAAAACGGTAGCAGTACGAAATTAAGTGAACCCTTGGCCGCGATAATGCAGGAGCGCAATGATGTTTTGCTTAGAGATCCCTCCGCGCAGTGAGGTCATTGCTCGACGTGTGGCGCCGAAGTTGTGCACTCTTACAGGACGTAACTTCGGGATCAGCACTGGCCGGGCCCGGATGGCAGCTCTTGGCCTGGACCATCGGTACGGTAACGTATCAAGTTCACATGAGCCCTCTGCAACCTACAGGATCTGGAGCACACGTCGTGCCAGTGAAGAGATATCCGCTTCAGCCATATTGACACAGATCAAGATTGACTATAGCGGCTGAGAAAGTGATGAAACTTTGGTCATGTAGATGTAGGGTTCGCGCATGCGTATGGTAAATGTCACTTTTGTGGTTATGCCTTCTTTCGGCAATAGTTGCTGGTGACATTATATATTGATGCCAAAAGGTATACATCAACTGACGTCAGTGTGGCCGAGTGGTTAAGGCGATTGACTCGAACCTTAGTAGGTCCCATCCTTCTAAGGAGATATCAATTCCATTCGTGGGCGTAGGTTCGAATCCTACCGCTGACGGTTGTCAGATCTTTTTTGGTCCATGCTTTTTGTGGACCTCAATCAGACCATGTCTACGGATTCTCTCTGTCGTGGGAGATGTGATATTTTCACGATATAAACTTGTGGTTTAGGTCCAGAGTCCACAGCACAAGTACTCGTGATGCTGTATTGGTTTTATCAGCGTGACGGGCGAATACATGGTCTTTCCATGGTTTGGTTTGAGGGACGCATCCCGGAAATATATCAGCACAACTTCGACCTGCGAGAGACAGGGCAAGTCTTGGGAACCTGCTCTATAACACGGTTGCAACAAGAGAGGCAGCCGTAAAACCACCTGGCCGGAACAATCCCGAACGAATTCTCAGTAGCTAGCACACAAACGTACAATATCTGGAAGGTCTCCCCGTCTCACCCGCCGTCCTCCATGGTAGTACGGAATATGCATAAGACTTTCATAGTCAGAGCGACGCGGCAAACAAGACCTCAGCAGCGCTGTCTACTGTAAAAACATGTAGCAGAGTAATCCCATCTTCCTGATTAAAAGGCAATCCGCTTCAAATTGCTCGATCCATGTGGAACCCATAGACCAAGCATTGGCAAGCTATGAAACTCACACCTTTTACTTCTAAACAGAAGCCTAGTACTTCAGACACAAGCCCCATTCTATCAGAAGCATTAACACCCGAGTAATGCAATGGACACAAAAAGGTACCACCGAGGATCAGAAAACCATGGCACAAGCTAAAGCAGCAATGTGGTATGAGAAACCCAAAAGCAAAAAGGAAATGTTTCGTCAGCGACAGGATTCGAACCTGTGCACACGAATGTATCAGATTTCGAGTCTGACGCCTTAACCACTCGGCCACACTGACGTGTTATTGACTTTAGTGCCCGCCCTCAAAACATAGCCCCTAATTTCAGCAGACAGTGATGGCATGGCTGCCTGCTGTGGCGCTGTGGCTGAGTCAGTCGCATTGCGGGAACTTGCCTGCCCCAACTTGATGTACCGCAGCATCACATCATCCCAAAATCTAACCGCCCAAACCTCACTTTCACCTCAACACTGGAGGCAGAACCGAGTCGCGCACCCCAAATCTTGGCTGATGCGTAAGCATCTCCCATCTACGCCAGACAGGAACAGTTTATCCACCCAGTCCTCTCCTAAAAACATATCCCGGATACACGTCGACGGTTTCCCATGCCCGACGAACATGATACTTGAGTGAACACTGAAGGACGAATGGTCGTCTCATCGAAACTGGCCGAAAAGATGGAGTTTGCCAACGACAACCCTCGTGATTATGCTGGCTCAGCACCTTTTCCGGATCTCATGAACGACCCAGCCTACGACACGAACCACAAAGGAAAAGAAAGGGAATTTGACGAACCGGACACCTGTCGGATATGTCGTGGGGAGGGAACCCCGGAAGAGCCGCTCTTTTACCCCTGCAAATGTAGTGGGAGCATCAAGTTCGTTCACCAAGCTTGCTTGGTAGAATGGTTATCCCATTCGCAGAAAAAGCACTGCGAACTCTGCAAGACACCGTTTCGCTTTACCAAATTATACGATCCCAATATGCCACAGAACCTCCCAGCTCCGTTATTTTTCAAACAAATCATGATTCATAGCTTCCGTACCGTCGTCACATGGCTCCGTTTCATTCTAGTGGCATTTGTCTGGCTGGGCTGGCTGCCATGGTCCATGAGAGCGATATGGAGGGCCCTCTTCTGGCTTGCAGATGGTCGCTGGACTGGTGCTGACAATAATCATCAACCCGGCATAGACTTCGTTGTAGCGAATGGCACTACCACCACTATTATTCAAGCCGCTACAGGATTGCCCAGATCGACGACTTCGCAACCTAGCACCGCCGATGTACCATCAGTGCAGTCTCCGGTATCTTCCATGTTCGGTTTTGCTTCAGGTGAACCGTTGCTCTTTACACTCATCAAGAAAGCTTTCTCAGTACTGTTCTCCCCTGCAATGTCGGTCACTGGGCCCATTGGGGCCAATTCCAATATCACTGCCGCAACATACAATCCAAGACGTCCCTCATGGTTATCCGATGTCAAATTCCTGAATACCCTGACACCGTCTCCCACTATCAACAACATCATCATCGATACATTGGAGGGTCAGCTTATCACCCTGCTCGTCGTTGTCTCATTCATCCTGATCTTTCTCATCCGGGAATGGGTCGTACAGCAACAGCCCATGGCGAACATTGCTGAGGGAGAGCGCGAAGCAGCTGTTCAACTCATAGCGAATAACCTTCAGAACCAGCCGGCAGAGAATGCGGAGCCGGCGGAAGATGCTGCTTTACCACCACAGGATGCTGAATTGGACGCCGAAGATCACGAACCTGCAGAAGATGACTTCCATCGTGCCTTCAACATGCCGGCAAGCCCCGCGGTTGACTTGGATCAGTTCCTTAGGTCATCGCCGCTCGACCTCGAGAGTCGCAGTGGCTTCGAATCTTCTGAGTCACAAGGCTTTGAGCCCTCGCGATCGTTTCAAAACACCGGTGAAAGTGACGGTGAAGCGGAACTGGACTTCCCATCCGAGCAGCCATACGCTCAAACCTGGCCTGGCGTGGATACCTTCAGAGACCTTTGGGACCGGGGCCATGGCGATCCCGAACAGGTCTTGAGAATTGTACGCGATGAAGGTCGCCAGAATGACCTGGATTGGATTGTCAACGCCGTGAGCAAGATCCAGCGCAATGAAGATCGCCAAGACCAATGGAGACGGGACCCGCCGCTTGAAGCCTCTTCCAGCACTCACTTCGATGCTAGTATGACTCAACCTGAGGGTGCTTCAGCCTCGGAACAAGTGGATGATGATCGCGCCTTACTATCAACAAATACTAGGCCTTGGAGCTTCGCAGAGGCGGTTCAAGGCAATGCAGATATCGACAGACTAGAACGGCACCCGGACTTCGATGGCTTCCGATCCAGTTCCGAGCGTGAGCCCCCCCAGGAGCCTACACTCTCAAGCAATGATGCACCTCGGCTGGGTGATCAAACTAGTGCCGCAATTCCTAACCAAGCTGATCCCGCCAATGATCACGAACAATCAGGAAACCACCCAAGTACTACTGAAGCCGCTCGGCCCATCGAAAATCACCACAAGAGCTTCGTTGCTTGCCTGCTTGATTGGTTTTGGGCAGATGTTGGGACTGACGACCAGGACCAGGACCAGGACCAGGCTCATGACGATGACGAACAAGTAGTAGTTGACCCTGAGTTGGAGGCACCATTTGTTCCGATCCAGAACGACAGACGTCTTGCTGAGGGTGGTGCACAAGATAATCAAGGACTCATGCAGGATCTGGGCGTCGATGGCAACGACCTCGATGCGGTGGAAGATGGCGATGATCTAGAGGGAATCCTCGAGCTTATTGGTATGCAGGGCCCAATCTTCGGTCTTCTTCAGAACGGTGTATTCAGCGCCCTTCTGATCTCGTTCACGGTTGCAATTGGTATCTGGCTCCCCTATCTCTGGGGGAAAATCGCCCTTGTCCTCCTGGCGAACCCAGTGCACCTGATTGTCGGTGTTCCTATGACTGCTATATCCGTCTTCGCTGATGTCGCGCTTGATACCCTCATCGGTAGTTTGGGCTACCTAATGTATTGGGGCAGCCTGATCTGCAAGACATTGCTTGGGCCCTTCATTGCATTTGCTCCAGTGGCCGATTGGATCCCCGAAACCAAGTCCGTAACCAGCGCCTCGTTATCGCTCATTGATGCTAGCAGTTCCCGTCTACGGAACGCCCTCCAATCGTTTTTCGTGTTTCACGAATCCGACGTTCCTATGTTCTCCGTACTCTCGCACCACGCTCTCAAGATCCACCAGGCGCGCATCTCCTATTTTATTGGAACGGTCTTCTCCGTCGGCAAATTCATTGCGCACGACTTCCCCCTCCGACTGTTGAATGACGGGCTTCCCGGCGCCTTGTCTTTTGGTCGCGAGACCATCGACTTCACTGGTCTGATGATCCAAGCACGCGATCAGATCTACAGCCTGGGGAACCAGATTCTTTATACTTCAAATGGAACAAATGTCTTCATGGCTGGCCTAAACGGAACCTCGCCCAATGGCATCAATATCTCCCAAGAATTAGCTGTTTGGGATACCAAGGACCGGGTCATCGCCATTCTACTGGGCTACGTACTAGCATCGGTTGTTGGACTACTCTACCTCCGTGTCACGAATCTTCTCTCCGGCGCAGAGCGTCGCCAAAGGGTTGAGGGCCTCATCGCGGATGTGATACATCAGGGTGGCGGGGTCATGAAAGTGATTCTCATTATTGGGATCGAGATGATAGTTTTCCCGTTGTATTGCGGCTCTCTACTCGATGTTGCACTGTTGCCATTGTTCGAGAATGCTACCATCGCATCACGCCTTGAGTTCACTGCTTTCTCTCCTCTGACATCGCTTTTTGTGCATTGGTTCATTGGCACTTGCTATATGTTCCACTTTGCTCTTTTCGTTTCGATGTGCAGAAAGATCATGAGGAGTGGCGTTCTTTGTAAGTCTACTCCTACTTTTCGTCTTCTGGCATTTACTGACCATTATGCAAGACTTTATCCGCGATCCAGATGACCCAACATTCCACCCCGTGCGCGATGTCCTGGAAAGGAATATTACGACTCAATTGCGCAAGATCGCATTCAGTGCCCTAGTGTATGGCGCGCTGGTTGTTATCTGCCTCGGAGGGGTTGTCTGGGGTTTGTATTATGGCCTAGATGGCGTTCTCCCGATCCACTGGTCTGCCACAGTCCCTGTATTGGAGTTCCCCGTCGATCTGCTATTCTACAACTTCGTGATGCCATTCGCTATTCGATCTCTCAAGCCATCTGACGGGTTACACGGCCTTTACGATTGGTGGTTTCATAAGTGTGCTCGCTTCTTACGCTTGACCAACTTCTTTTTTGGAGATAGACAGCCAGATGAAGAAGGTCGCCATGTCGGACGGAGCTGGTGGGCACTGTTCTCGGCGGCGGAACCAAATGCGGAAAACTCTACAGCCAGCGGAACTCAGGCTGCAGACACCGATGAAATATTTGACAGCGCATCAATTGTCCGTGATGGCAGATTTGTACGGGCTCCTGCTTCGGATCAGGTCCGCATTCCCAAGGGCAATAAGGTGTTTGTGGAGGTGACCGAGAACAACGAGAGACTGGATGGGGTACCGGACACGGATCAGGGATTGCACGGCCGGGCTAATGAGATGTTCACGAAAGTCTACGTGCCTCCAAATTTTAGAACCCGGATTGCGGCCTTCATCCTACTCATCTGGGTGTTTGCTGCAGCTACCGGTGTAGGCATCACTGTTCTTCCCCTGATAATTGGCCGGAAAATCATGAATTCGAGCTTCCCCCACCGGCCAATGAATGATATCTACGCTTTCTCAACTGGCTTGAGCATTGTCGGCACTGCTGCCTACATCGGCTTCTACAGTCGGACCTTCTTTGTTATGGCCAAAGAGCGGTTGGGTGTCTATCTGCAATCTCCCCAGCAGGTCTTCCTCGGGATCAAGAATGCGCTTCATGATGTCATCCGACTGCTATACGTCTTCATTGCATTCGCAGTCGTGTTACCATCTGCATTCGCTCTGATCATGGAGCTCTACATTCTCGTGCCCGTGCACACTTATCTCGGAGGCCCAGAGGCGCATGTGATTCATTTCATCCAAGACTGGACACTCGGCGTACTCTATGTCCAGATGGCCGTCAAATTTGTGCTGTGGAACTCTAGATCCCGCCAAACTGCTGCTCTCCTTGCCACTTTCAGGGATGGATGGATGAAACCCAATGCCAAAATCGCCACGCGAGGTGTTCTGCTTCCCGTCACTCTCCTCACCGTCATTGCTGTATTGGTACCACTTTCCATGGGATTCGCACTGAACTCGACGATCTTCTATAATACACCGGAGGTGCAGTTCAAAGTGTACCGCTATGCGTATCCGGTGACCCTGACGTTGAGTTTGATTGCATGGCTCGTTTATTTGGTCCGTCGCCAAGTGGAGATTTGGAGGGTGAACATCCGCGATGATGTCTACCTCATTGGTGAGCGGTTGCATAACTTCCGTGACAAGCGGGCTCGAGACGTTGGGGGTGTTTCTCGGAGAGTCATCACCGGTTGATCCTGACCAGGCATCAGCCATGCAACAGTGATCTAGGCTCCCGTCCTTTTGAGTGTTGCGCACTCTTCTCTCGAGCCTCATTATCGTTCTGTTCCATGTACATCAATTGCGTTTGCTGAATAGATATTTTATGAACAAGATCTTTCAAGACGTCCCAAGTCCGGCTGCAGAAGTAAGTGTACTTCCGTAAAGTGTAAAGGCGGGATGGTCCGCCATCGGGGCTGAGTCAGCCGGTTAAAGTGGAGGTGCACGTGCCTCTCAGCCCGTTCTGGTGGAGTTTGCGCGGGCTGGCAGGGAATGGCGGCTGCCTGTCGGCTTCGGTAGCGGCGGAGACTTGGTCGATTTGGTGGATTTGGTGGGATCTTCAGGCCGAAAGAGCAAAGCAACTGGCGAAAACCGTAACTGTGGCTTGGCACTGTGAGGCTTTGCAAAGCACTCGCCACTCCCTATTGGTTAGGCAACAGGATTCCCACTTGGCCGCCTTCTGTTAGTCGTCTCGATTCTCTCTATTCTTTAATTCCTCTCTCTAGTTCATTTACCACACTGCACTCACTCATTCACTCACTCACTCAACTTCCTCTCTTTCTTTCTCCTTTCAATCTTCATTGACCCCCTCTTTCCACTTCACCTAGTTAACCTACGCGCGATCTCACCCCCCCGCCGTATTACACTGTACCCGCTGCAGACCATGCGTCGCCAATAGCAGCACATAGTTGCATTTGCCGCCCTCCCCGCTCTGCAATGCTGTGAGGCTATAGTCTCCGCTTACCTTCGTTCAACTTAATTCCGGACTCTGCGCGCCAAGATGTCCGTTCTTCGCCATCATGGAGGTGTCTACCTCCAACGGCGTCTTACCAAGATGTACACAGATACCAAGACCTCTTGTGAAAGTGTGACCACGGCCTCCAATGCTGTCGATGACCCCGAATTGATTAACTTGCATCGGGATTTCAAGACGCAGAGAGATAGGTTGCTAGCCTGGGGTCTGGACTGGAGCGATGCCAGTGCCGCCCAGCCCAACGACATCGACGAGTCATTGACCCAGGCGGGCTACAGTGATGTGGTAGCGAGTGTTATGTCTTCGATCCAGGAGCTTCTCAATGAGGCCGAACGTCTCCAGCATGGCGACGTCGCCTCCGATCTACCCCCCAAAGGTGGGAGTAAGACCGATGCGACGAAGAGCAGCCTCAGCAACTTGCCAGTCAAGTCGCATTGGACGAGCGAGGAAATCAGTCGCTCCAAGACTCTTCTCGCCGACCTGACCGGCTGTATTGATACTCTTTACGACCTTTCGCGCTCACGACGAGACATGAACGCCAACATGGCGGCTGGTGGTCAGGCTGCCGCTAAAGGCCGATCTCGGCCCGCGGCGCCCACCGACTACTCGCTTCTCGACACCAAAGCGGCCTATCACGGAGCATCCTTCGACAGTAAGCAGGCGTACTTATCATCCCAACAGGAATCTTTTGACTATTCGCCGTCGTCTACATTGCAAGGAAAGAAGTTCGACAAACTGCCTCTTGACAACGCCTTTGGCTCCTTGAACAATTATGTCATCGATCGTACTAAGTTGCAGCTTGCCGGCGCCTCTCATGACAATAATCCCCCGCCGTATGAGCAGGTGGCTGCCACCACCAACTCCAGAGCCGTCGGACGTATGCCGACGTCAGCGTCACCATTTCTGCAAGGCACGAGAGACTCCTCGGTGACCATTCTGGTTGAGTACACACCCATGATGCTCGAAGCATCTGGGCCAGGCACTTCTCCGGAGAAGAAGCGGCTAGACCACGTACATCAGAGCCTTGAGCAACTCGTTCAAAATGCTCGCGTCTCTCACCTAGGCTTGATGAAGTTTCTGGGCTATTATGTCGACATGCCCAATTCTCGTTACGCGTTCATCTACCAGATGCCAGTCGACTACTTCCCCTTTCTGCAAAACCCCACCGACCTCCTCAATGGCTTGAAGCCAAGGACTCTGGTTTCGATGTTCCAAGCTGGCGATGATTATCAGGTGCCCAATCTAGAAACCCGATTTCGCTTGGCGTACGATCTTTTGATGGCGGTCCTGCAGCTGCGGAGCCAGAATCTCGTTCACGGAAACATTAACAGCAGCAACGTGCTCATCTTCCCTGGCCTGACAACTTCGCATAGCAACGAAGTAGGATTGACTGAGAATCTTCGTCGTCCTTACCTGACCTCGTTTTCCCATTTCTCCCGAAATGGCCCGGCTTCGGAGCCGTTGTCCTCTAGCATGTATCGCCATCCGGACGACAAGAGATCAGTCGATGACGATGCTGCCTGGGCATACGATCTCTACTCCCTCGGATTAGTATTGCTGGAGATTGGTCTGTGGAACCCGATCAGTCGCATCTGGAAGATGAAGTATAACAACTCCATCTTCAAACAACGGATAGAAAGTGTTTACTTGCAAAAGTTGGCACCAAAATGCGGGAGTGCATATCTTCATGTGGTCCAGCTTTGTCTCGATGCGCCGAACTTTCATCTCTCTACCCAGCCGTTCGACGACTTCGAGCTCCGAGTGCCTCAGACTTTTCATTACCCCGTCCTGGATCTGTCGGCCCCTGACAGCATTTTCTCCTTCTCCATGAACTTCCTCTACACAATGTGCAAGATCATGTGGTCCTGCTGCAGGGTAGACATGTTCTCGGCGCCTGACGCCGAGGAGTTGGATGATTACCTCCCACTCGCTCTGGTCCCTGGTCTAGGCCCAGCTGCAGCAGAAGCGCCCATGCGTGAGTATCACTCCACCCCGGAAAACCTGGCAGCATACAAAACTCCATTTGCACCGCTTCCTACTTCCGAAATCAGACCTATGCGAGAACAATCAACCATAGATGATCGGAGGGTGCGGAAACGTACGTTCAAGAAATTGTCCAATGTTGAGATTCCCCAGGATCATCTGAATAGTTGGAACTTCCACATGATGCCACGACTGAGGAAGCTTCTGCAAAAGATCTTGAAAGAATCTACCGAATCTTGCAGTGTCACGCTCATGATGACTGGCGAGTCGGTGGACAATGCCCGGACGACAATCTGTGTTACTTGTGCTAGCACCAAGAAAGTCAGGGCGGCTCTCAAAAAGTACTTTGTTCTCGACAGCGACGATTGGGATCTTATTGTACTCCGAGGTGATGTTCAGCGGTCCAAGGTACCCCGCAAGAAGCGTCGCAAGCCGACGAGAACCGGACCTGACACTCCCAACTCGCCCGCGTATGCTCAGCAAGATCCGAACCCTTGTTATCAAGAGCGGCCCCTTTGCGGGGCATCGATAGGCGCTTTCATGAATGAGGAGCATTTGCCGCCCGTCACCTACGGTGGGGCCATCATGGTCGATGGTATGCCATATGGCATGACGGTGCATCACATGCTCGAGTCACCCAGCGATCAAGAGGAGGACGATGACGACCACGACGACAGTGGTCCCCTTCGGTCCGCAGGGAACTGGCCTCGAGAAGGGACGACGCAGCAAACTGCGCAGTTCATGTATTCTTGGCGTGAAGACAGTCGACCAGATGCTGCCTCAGACCTCGAACTTGAGGTTTCCGAGGATGAGGACGACGATGATCAATCTGTTACGAACAGTCTAGACGAGAATTACGACGACTTCGACCTTTCTGAAGGCTACTCCACTGATGAGGATGACCCCAACGCAGACGACCCGTATGATGACGAGGACGCAGCATCAGTCGGAGACACATCGGGCGTGGAACCCGGGGACGAGCCCCTGCTGTTTGTCACGCAACCCGCGATTGATGATGTCGACGAGAACTTCTTCCCGTCTCTGGAAGATCGCGACGACGAACACCTGGCCTCTCACTCTTTTGGATTCGTCCATGCCTCTTCGGGCGTTCGCCGCTGGACGCGCAAGGGGCTCAGACACGAGATTGACTGGGCGTTGATCAAGATCAATGATGATCGCATCGATGTCCGCAACGTGGTTTTCGACCGGACCTCGCGTCAACACCCCTACCAGCAGAGACACGGCGCTCCCGGCCAGCCTGAAACCATCCACCTCAACAACATAGCTCGACTGGAAGACCTTGGTGGTCTCAAGGTTCATTGCTGCGGACGAACCAGCGGCCTCCAAACGGGCCAGATCTCCAAAGCAATGACGCTGGTGAAGCTGCACGGGCGCCAGACCTTTTCCATCAGCTTCTGCGTGGATGGGAATTTCGGAGGTAAGTGAGTTTGTCGGCTGCCCATCTACGCCCCGATTCAGTCATTAACTTTTCTCTTATTTCTAGTCCCCGGCGACTCCGGCGCATGGGTCTTCGAAAAACACACCGGGCGCGTATGCGGACACGTGCTCGCCTGGTCCGAAAAGAGCCACACGGCCTACATCGCGCCGATGGAGATCCTGCTCGAGGATATCGCGCGCACCCTCAACGCGACGTACATCTCTCTCCCCGGCAATAACCGCGACGGAGCGCTCTCGTACGCCCTGCCGCAACAGCCGATCCCCACACCCGATCACTATCACCATCATCAGCATCAACAGCACCACCAGTTGGCCCCCAATGCACGATACAACGCCCCCCTTCCCCTTCCCGACCAACTCCCCGTGGACTTTGGGCACCTGCGTCTCGACGATCGCCATCAAGGCCACCATCCGCCCGGAAGAGGTAGCGGCAGCGGCCCGGTCAACCCCAGCCGCGGTCTGCGCGAAGCAGCGGCAGCCAATCCGTATGGCGGGATGGGCGCCGCGCCTATCCTCTCTCCACCCCGGAGTCTAGAAAGACAACTTGCCTAACCCCTGGGGAGTTCTGCAACCACTACCACACCCCCTGGCCTTTCCACCCCCAGTCTTTTTCCAAGATACCCCAACCCTTACCCTTACCCACAAACACCCTATGACACCCCCAACAACATTCATTCCCCTGATGACCCGAAACGAGTGTCTTTTCAAAACAATAATACCCCATCGTGTACCTGCTATAACCCTTACTTTTGCTTGCAAGCTAGCTAGCTATCTATGTGTCCAATCCATCCTATTTAATCACACCCATCTTAGAAACTTGCCGAAATCTTATGCCTAAAACAATGCGGCCGGTCGTAACCCTCTCTCGCTGGTAGCACGCACGCACATAAAAGAAATCCCGCCAAATCACGGGGAAACATGGTCTGGCTCTCCAATCTCCAATACTTCCGGTGCCCATCATCCGTCCCTTTGCATCTGACCTTCATCCAATCACAGTCACAGGCACAGACAAAGACACAGTCACAGCCACAGTCACAGCCACAGCCACAGCCACAGTCACAGTCAGTCACAATCAACCAGCAAAAACCAACCCTTTCTTTCCCTTTCAACGTAGGATCTTATCTTTGTCTGCAGCAGGTCGCTTGCTGGTGTTGCGTAGTACTATACCAGCGGAAAGACTATTAGTGGCAGTAGCAGTAGCAGTAGCCCGTAGCCAGTCAAGATTAAGAGCAATTGCTAGGTACCTTGGCTAGGTAGGTAGGTAGCTACCTAGCAATAGCACGGGGCCTTCCTCTTCTCCTCCCGATCAAGGGTATCCATCCGTTCACACAGACTAGAGTATCCAGAGGGGAGGGAGGGAGAGGGGGGAAGGAGGGGGAGCGGCGATGAGTATAAAGAAGTACTGTACAATACAGATAGACTAGACTGTTCAAGAGGGAAGGGGGAAGGGAATGTTGATTGGTATCGTATGGTGTAAGTAGTAAGTACCACGCCGCACCTGGGTTGCCTGGATTTTTGTCACAAGTGGATTTCGGCAACAGGGGTCTGTCAGTCTGCTTCTGCCTGCCTGCCTGCCTGCCTGCCTGCTGGGACTGTGAGCATCCTCAAGTGTATACTGAACTGATATAAGAGTAGGAAGTATCTAGCTTGCGTCCACCCATTCTACTATCAAGGAATCATGAATTTGTACAAGGAAAGAACATTTTTGTCATGTGGGGAGACAAACCTGTGACGGCGCTAGACCAATGTAAAGTAAAATGGTAGCGCAGCAGCACATGGTTTATTAGCAGCACTACACTTCCAAAACTTACACAGAAAGAAAACAAGTTGTTCAGAACATGCATTTGTAGAAAACTATGCTAAAGGTAAGATACAAAAAGCCAGATGCTGAACTGAGACCAAAACTGAGACATAAACACATAACCGGGTGGTATATGCACCATCACCCATCATCGATGAAACAAACCAAAGCCACACCATGCACCCTCTTGACCCTAACATAAAAAAAGAACAAAGATCACAAACCCCTCCTTGGATAAGAATGGCCCGGCCTTTTTACCAAATAGTTCATGATAAGAACAAAACTAAAAAATGCTGTCTAACCGCATGGAAAGGGGTACAGAACTTCGCTGCATCTTTCCTTTAGTTGCCAGCCAAGAACTTGAGGACAGCCTCCTTCTCCTCAACAGGAAGCACGCTCAGAACTTGCTGCACACCCCTGAGACCTCCCTCCTTGTTGTTGATCAACAACTGCGCAACCTCGGTAGCAATGTTCTCCGTCTTGAGAGAGTCGACCTTGGTCTGGATCGCCTTCTTGTTCTCCTCGTACCACATGGCCACGCGACGGTCGTCGTGCTCCAGCTCGTCGTCAAGGAGGCCGGTCCATCCGTGCAGAGTGCGGAGGTGCACCGCACGGGCGGACTCGGTCTGAGCAGGAGCGCTGGCGTCGGCAGCAGCGGGGATGGCAACAGTGCCGTCGCGAGCAGCGGGAGAAGGAGCAGCAGTGACCATGCGCTTGACGATCAGCTCCTCGCTCAAACGGCGGCGGAGACGCCAGTAGAAGAAGCGACGAGCGTTCTTCCAGGTGAGCGCCTGGCGGATGGTGTTCTTGGCCTGCATACGCCCGGCGCGGTCGTGAAGATCGGCGAATTGGAGGGCAATCTGCAGGTAGACAGGCAGAAGTTGCTCCTCGCGAACAGCCATCTTGGCCTTGATGTCCGAAAGCTGCTCCTTGCTGAGAGAAGTGTCCTCGAGAGAACGGCGGAGCTCGCCATAAGTAGGATCCAGACGAGCCATGGTGTCCAGCTGCTTGTCACGGCGGTACTTGATGTTGACGATACCCTCGGGCTCGAGAACACCACCACGGGCTTCTTCGTCGGCGTACATCTCCATCTGGTCAGGGTTGATGGTGGGATCGACGACGACCCAGGATCCACCACGAAGCTCACCGTAAGGCGGGATGTAGATGAAGATGGGCTGCTCGTACTTGACGAGGGCGTCGACAATGTAGGAACCGTACTTGAGAACCTCGTTGTACATGTCACGCTGACCACCAGAGAAACCTCTCCAGTTAGCCAGGATCATAACGGGCAGCTGCTCACCGTTGTTGAAGTCACGGAGAGCCTGGGCGGTCTTGAAGGCCGAGTTGGGGTACCAGACACCACCAGCCTCGGTGCTGATCATCTCCATGGAGTCGGGGTTGGCAGGATCGGCAGGAGTGACGTTCTCAACAGAGCGAGTCTCAACAGCGATGACACCCATGGGGATACCACCAAGTCTAGCACGACCAACAACCACGGTGCGAGCCCATCCACCGAGAGCTTCTTCGAAGGAGCCGGCGTCGAACAGACCAGGGAGGAAGCCCTCGTCGTCCTGCTTACCAGCAATGAGCCAGCGGGGATCATAAGGCTGCTTGTTGGGAGGGTAGTAGTCCACGTCACGGTCCCAAGTATCGAACCAGGGGCGGATGGGGATAGGAGCGCCCTTCCTGTCAGGGACAAACGACATCCACTCCACAATCTTCTGCACACCCTCAAAGTCATCAGTAGCGGTCATGTGAGACACACCGTTCTTGTACATGATCTGGGTTCCACCCAGCTGCAAGTTGGAGGTGTAAACCTCTCTGCCCAGCAGCTTGTTGATAGCGGGGGCACCAGTAAGGATGATGGGCTGGCCTTCGACCTGAATAGCTCTCTGTCCGAGGCGGACAAGGTAAGCTCCAATACCGACGGAACGGCAGGTAACCAGGGTGATGGTGAAGATATCCTCGTAAGCCTTGGAAGTGGCACCAGCAATAAGACCAGAACCCTTCAGACACTCAACACCCAGGCCATCCTTGGCACCGATGATGGTGGTGATCTTGTGGCGTTCTTCACCCTCGTCGGTAATGAGCTCGGTAATGACCTCCTTCTTGCCACTGGCATCCAGCTTGCCCTTGACTTCGGGGGTAAAGTAGAGGTACTTGAAGCCAGCCTCAGGCTTGCTTGCGTCATTCCAAGCAACGGAGAAGTAAGGGATGAGCTCATCAGCCATACCGATACGAGCACCAGAGTTGGCAGAAAGGTAGATGCGAGGAATGCCAAGCTTGCGGGCCAGCTCGGTACACTTGTGGAAGAACTTGTCTTCCTGGGGACCGAACGAACCGATCTGGAAGGTGATGTCGTTGGCAACAATGATGAAGCGTCTGCCACGAGGGTACTCAGGAGTGCGAGCAGTGACGATCCAACCAACCATACCGTGGGTGTTGGTACCAGGACCACGAGAGATCTCGACCAGGTTGTCGGTGTCATCCAAGACAAGTTCGCTGTAGTCAATGCATTCACCGACAGGAGGGCGCTGCTCAGCCAGGGAGGGGATCTGCTCGACGGCCTTGGTCCAGCTGTTCTGGAAGGCCTGTCGGAAGAGCTCAGGGAAGTCATAGACGTACTGAGTACCCATGAGGTGAGCCTTGTAGCGCTTGGGCTGAAGCCATTCCTTGGTAGGGTAAGGAGTGGACACGGGGCGCAAGTGCATGGATCCAAGCTTGTTGCTGCCACCGTCAATGCTGTGGAAGATCCATTCACCCTTCTCAGACTTCTTCTCGATGTAGAGCTCAACCTGGATGATGAAACCGAAGGTGTTGGTGATGATCACGCGCAGGGGGAAGGGAACACCGGTAGCGGGATCGGTGCAGAGGATGCGGATCTCAGCACCAGTGACACGCAATCTCCAGAGGCGGCGACCGAAACGCTCCAAGAAGCCGTTCAAAGCCTGCTCAACATCCTTAGGCTGGAGGTTGAAGACGGGCGAGAAGTTAATGAAGATGTGGTTCAGATCGGAGTTGTTGTTGCCAATAATCTCCAGGGCATCCAAGATGTCGTTCATCAGGCGGTCAGCCTCGGAAATCAGGTATTCCGCAGTAGGGATGTCATCACGAAGGCGACCAGGACGCACAACAGCACGAACGAAGTAGCGCTTGTCAACAGCCTTGTCATTCTCGGGACCCTTGCCGTAAGCCTCGTAAATGTGGATGTTACGGTTCTCGGTGAAGACAGGCTTGATCTTGAACTTGGACAGACGTCCGAGTTCAAGTTGGAAGGCAAGGGCAGGCTCGTTGTGGCGGATACTCTCGTCCTCCTCGTAGGCGGGACCACGGAAAGTGAAGTAGCCAGGGTAGATACCGTTCTTCCCACAGATGAAAGTGACACGACGGATACGGCGAGCAAGCAACTCCTCCTTCAGGTCCGCAAGCAACTCGTTGGCCTGAGTGACGATCTGGTTGTCGTCCAAATCCTCGACATCACGGATAGCGATGTTGAGAACGTTGTTCAACTCGCCATCAGTCTCAACGCGGGGAGCAGGACGGCGCTTGCCCTCCAGGTTGGCGAGCAAACCATTGTCACTAGGTCTCTTGGCCTTGGAACCAGCCCGGGGGAAGACCTCCAAGGCACGAGGAAGATACTCGGCAGCGTCCTCCAAGTACTGAACCGGGAAGATGACACCCTTTCTCATGGGCTCGTTGCCATCGCCAACGAGGTAAGACATATCGCTGATGGAGTTGATACGCTTGAAGGGGTTCAACTCAGCAGTAGGGGTGCTGGGAGTGGAGGGGTCGGTGGTGGAAAGAGAGCCGAACTCAGGCTGACCAAGCTTGCCGAGGGTGAAGTCCCAAGAGAGAAGAGGAGGCTCACCAGCCTGGTTGTACTGAATGCCCTTCAGGGTGTAGGCACGGTAAGCACGGCGCACGTACACCTCAAGGGCGGCGAGAGTGACCCAAGCGTCCTGGTGCACGAAGAAGCGGGGCAGCACGTCGAAGACGGTGTACTTAGAGTCGACCACCTCCTTCAGGACAGAGAAGTCGGGCTCACGGTGGTCCCAGCCAGTCTCGCCGTAACGAGACTCAACGACAGAGGAGCGAAGAATGAGTTCCATCTGAGACAGACGTTCCTCCAAAGAGGGAAGGGCGCACTGAATGAGAAGCTCACGAGCCTTGAGAGTGACCTTGGCAGCGGAGCGGGACTCAAGCTCAGTGAGCTTCTTGAGGATGGGCTTGAAGTACTTGGCAACGTTGCCAACGCCGGGCTGGTTGGGACGGTACATGGCCAAAATAGCGAGAACCAGATTGTTCTTGGTGCCAATGCGGCTGTGTGACAGAACAGTCTGAACGACGCTGGAGATGTCCTCCTTGTTCTCCTCACGGAGCTTCAGAATGGCATCCTCGTCACGGAAGTTGCGGCCGGCGAACAGCTTCTCGACCTCGTAGTACTGCTCCAAGAGTCCAATGAAAACGTTGAACTCGTGGGCCTTGAGGCCATCCATGTACTTGTTGATGACGTGCAGCAGAGGCGAAAGAGTAGTCCGGAGGATCTCGGCATCAGCAGGGTTAACGTTCTCCTCAATGAACTTCTGAATAGTCTTCTGCAGCTGCTTGGCAGGGAACTCGGCCTTGCGGGCGCGAGCACGGTCAACCACGTACTCCAGCTGGCCATCAAGCTTCTGGGGCATACGAGAGTGCAGGGCGGAAGATTGAGCATTCCATTCTCCGTAGGGAAGGTCAGGGTTGCGGAGGACGTCGACCAACTCCTTGATGGTGGAGTTCATGATGACCGAGTTGTCGTAACCCTTCAAGATGTTCTCGAGGATGCTGTGCAGCAAGAAGAAACGCTGAGGGGGCTTGTTACCGACGACCTGGGGAGGGCCGAGATCAGGCAGTTGGCCAGTGAAGGGCTGAGCGTGCTTGACGCGGGACGGGTCATCGAGGGCGAGGATACCCAGGATGTCACCAGCCTCCAGAGTAGCTCCGGGCTGCTTGATCAGCTGGACGATACCATCCTCCTGGGCGATGAGAGGCATGTACATCTTCATGACCTCAACCTCAGCGAAAGCCTGGCCTGCCCGAACGTGCTCACCGTTCTCGACGGTGAACTTGACGAGCTTACCGGGAGAGGGCGTGCGGAGCTGAGTAGGATCGTTCTCCTGCTCGAGCAAGCACGTCTTGCCGTCCACACTGAGACGGGTGGCGGCGGGCTCCTCCTTCCAGTAGACGTTGTGACTGCGTCCGTTCAGGAGAACCAACAGACCGCCGTCCGCCAGCGCACGAACACCGACGGAGCACTTGGAGCCATTGATGAAGAGGTGGTAGCTGTCGACACCAGCGCGGGTGGCGGTGAACTTGTACCGCATACCCTCGTAGATGAAATCCACGGGGAAAACGGTCTTCAGGACGTCCTTGGAAGGCACCTGACCCTTCTCCAAGCCCTTGCGGTACTCCTCCACACCAGCCTCGCTGGCCTGGTGGGCCTTGGTCACGGCACCACACAGAACGGCCACGATGGGGTCCGGACGCTCCGCAGTCAGCTTGTTGGAGATCAGCTGGTCCAGCCATCCGGTGGTGATGGTGTTGTCCTCGAACGCGGGAGTCTCCAGCAGCTTGATCAGATATTCGACGGTCGTACGGAAATCACCACGGATGCTCAGTTCCTTCAAGGCGATAACCATGTGCTTCCGCGATGCCTGACGGTTCTCACCGTAGGCGAAAATGTGACCGAACTGACTGTCCGAGAAGCTGTGAATACCACCGGAGGTACCGACGGAGAAGTAACCCCAGACGTTGGACGAACTGCGGAAGTTCAGCTCGTGCATGGTACCGCTGGAAGGCTTGAAACCCTCGCCAGGGTCCTCGGAGGTGATACGACAAGCAGTGGTGTGACCCTTGGGCTGGGGACGACGCTGAGTCTTGAAGCTCTCCTCGCTGGAGAAGTCGAAGTCAATCTCGCCGGAAGTGTTGGGGTCGACGCCGTAGAGCAGGCGGATATCACGGATGCGGTGGAGGGGGATACCCATGGCAATCTGCAGCTGAGCAGCGGGCAGGTTGACACCGGAGACCATCTCAGTGGTAGGGTGCTCGACTTGGAGACGGGGGTTCAGCTCCAAGAAGTAGAACTTGTCGTCGGCGTGGGAGTACAAGTACTCGACAGTACCAGCGGACACGTAACCGACCAGGCGACCCAGGCTGACGGCAGCGCGCTCCATGGCCTGGAAGGTGATGGGCTTGGCGATAGTGACGGGGGCCTCTTCGATAATCTTCTGGTGACGACGCTGGACGGAACAGTCACGGCCGAAGAGGGAGATGTTGTTGCCATACTGATCAGCCAACAGCTGGACTTCCAAGTGACGGGCGTTACCGGCGAGCTTCATGATGAAGATCGGGGAACCGGGGATCTCGTTGGCGGCAGCATTGTACAGGCTGACGAAATCCTCCTCGCTCTCGACCTTACGGATACCCTTACCACCACCACCTTCGGAGGCCTTGATCATGACAGGGAAGCCGATTTCCTTGGCCTTTTCCAGACCCTCTTCCGGCGAGAACGTGCAACCCTGCTTGTAGACCTCGTCATCGACGGTGACGATACCTTGGTCGTCGACTCTGACCTCGTCGACCCCGGTTCCAGACCATGGGATACAGGGGACACCTGCATGCTGTGCGACGATGGTCGAGGAGATCTTGTCACCCAGCGAGCGCATGGCCGAGGCGGGGGGACCAATGAAGATGATCTTCTTGGGGGAGGCGGCAAGGGATTCGGGAAGACGAGGGTTCTCGGAGGCGTGACCCCAACCGGCCCAGACGGCGTGCACGTCCATGCGCTCGGCAACATCGACAATCAAGTCGACATTGGCATAGTTGTTGTTATTCGTACCTCCGGGAACCTGGTGTGGTCGAGAGCTGTGAGTGACACGTGCGTGGTAAGCCAGTCGAACTGTCCGGGAGCACATACCTCGACGTATTGGTCCGCCATGCGGATGTAATCTGCGTTTGCTCGCAAATCTTCGGGCGTGGCCATGACTGTGAACTGAATGGCCCGCTCGTTGCCGAACGTCTCGTAAGCCCATTTCCGGACGGAACGGATCTCCTTGACGGCAGCGATACCGTTGTTGGCAATCAGAACCTGACCGTGGTTCGGTGGTTAGTGAGGAAAATCCCAAGCCTCCCATGTCTCCGCACTTCTTCCGGGGCAACTCACCGAGCTGATGACGGAGTGACCCTCATGCTTGGCCACGAAATCCCTGACCGCACTGGGGGGAGCAGCGTCGAGGTGGTTACCACCAATGAAATGTGAGGGGAGGTTGGCGGCTTTGGAGCCAGCCTGGCCGTTGACGGCACCGTTGGTGGCGCTCATGATGCAAAAGTCGGGAGGATTAGGTATTATAGAAATCCCATGCAATGGAATGCAAACAAATCACTCAAAAGAGAGAAATTAAAGGTCGCGGGAGAAGCGTATGAAGCGGAAAGAAGAGGATGCAGGCGAGATCGGTAGGGACAGGGCGCAACGAATTGACCGGCCTGGGAGGAGAGATGGCGATGGAAGGGAGGCGCGACTGGCGGAGTTTGTTGTGAAGAACGCCCTCACCGTTCTTTAAAAGTGGAGAATTGGCGGGAGTGAAGAAGGGAGGAGAGAAAGATTATTTGCAGTTTCCTGAGGCTGAGACAAGGTGAGCAAACCGAGTCAGCTGTCAGCAAACAGTACGAAGAAGAAGAATTGAAAGGAGGGAGAGAATGCGCGATGCGCCAGGGAGGGGAGGAGAAAAAGTAGATGGAGGCAAAATAAAAAAAAAAATAGAGGGCGAGTAGCAGCTGGAGGGGAGGGAATGGGATTGGATGGGGAAAGAAGTAGTGGGAGGGAGAGAGGGAGGGAGGGACTGGAGCCAAAGTGAAAGTCTGGGTCCGGAACGGAACTTACTGTAACTAAACACACCTGCGAGAGAGGATGTAGTTGGGGAGAGAGGAAAGGGAGGAGAGGGAGAGGGAGAGGGAGAGGGGAGGATGAATAGATGGAGAAGAGGCCGGGCCGGCTTTCAATTGGGAATTACAGAGGAGAGAAAGTGGAAGAAGTAGAAGAAAGAGGAAGGAGAGGACGAAGAGAAGAATGGGGATGCGAAGAATAAATTTAATTGCCAGAAGGAGTAGACAGAGTTGAGGCAGAGTGAGTTGTTGTACTGTATGGATAGAGGTACAGTACTGTAGTAGTAGACTTACTGTGTACAGTTAAGTTACTCCCCGAAGTTGATCATCATCATCATCATCATCATCATGGAATTGAAGTTGGTATTGTGGTATTGGTAATTACAGCGGAAGGGGGGGCAGTAACTCACTTAGTGCAGTGGATCGGGATCGGGAAAACTGATGAAGGTTCACTCACTACGGAGTACTCGAATAGCGGTGCGGCCTGGTTTGGATCCATCCAGTTTGTGGTTGTTGGGCCCATGACGTCCCCGCCCTCCCTCTTCCTTTTCCCACCACTTTTTTTGGTCGTCGACTTGCCTTGCCAACTGCCAATTGCCAACAAAACCGAGCATTTGTCGAGTCAACAACTTTTTTTTTGTCCCTCCGACCCTCGACAGCCAATCCCCGCCCGGAATTTCTCATGTAAGGCACTCCTCGGTACTACTACAACTTCCATCCACCACCACCACCACTTTCAATAAGTTACCATCTTCCAATGCCTTCCATTCCGTCGATCATGGAACAATGTCTGTATTGTACCTCGTATTCTGTATTGACGTCCGGTAATCTAAGGGTAAAGCTAAGCCTGGTAAATTACCATCTATCAACTGACGGTCTGTGTGTTGCGGTGTTGCGGGACAAATTCCCCGACAAGTCCGGAGTTACAGATCGCGCCGCGCTCACTCCATCTTCGTAGACTACTCAGTCTGAACGCGACCAAGAAACCGACCGGACCATGGCCTCTTATACCATTCTGTCTCTAGAATCCAGCTGACCTCTGATTTTCTTTTTGTTGGGTGCACGGAGGATTGTCTTTCGAAACTGTTATAGTTCGGACTGAGGAATTACTCCGACCCTCGGAGCGCCATGACGGTCAGAGTACCTGAGGAGGAGCTCGGCAGATCCAAGCTTAGTGTCTTAGTCTGGGTACTATACCGGTCCGTGTGAAATGTACGTATTTGGCATGTATCTCCTTGTAATGATTCTATTGTTATGGAGTAGGGCCAGCGCTCATGAATCAGTGATGGTAGACCGTGCCAACGGGCAGCGGCACCTCCCCAAAATGCATTGATGCATTATCATTCATTCGAAAGCGGTGGTACCTGAGCACTGCAGCTGGTCAAGAAGAGAGAGCCCGACTTTGTTAAGTTCTTGATGTTTTTTTCTCCACAGAAACTCCCGAACGGGGCCATCCCTGCATCTAACCTGTTTGGGAGTCTGTTGACGCCCCACCCGTCAGCGCCAATGGGATCGGCAGCAGTTGTCATCGCGTTGGGGATCGTGGGAAGTCACGGGACTGCCTTCTCACCAAATTCATCTTGGCTTCTATGCAGTCGAATCTGAGGAAATTGTGAGTACTCAGGACTGTATAGTAGTCTACCCTGACATCAAGATTTCCAGTAGAAAACCTATACAACCCTAGATCCCTTGATTTGCAACGAACCCCCCCCACGAATCAGTAATCTCAGCGCATCATCCCAGCTCCCTCCCACAATAAAATAGCATCCATACCTACCAACAACCAGCACGTCCAGAGCAGAACTTCCCTCAAGAAAAGGAGAAGCGCGAAGAAAAATTCCCACGCGACGATCTCCTTCCGCCCAGGCGTTTAGCAACCCCAACCCTCGTGGATCCTGGCCGAGACCGACCGTCCCCGGCGGGGCCCGCGCGCCCAATCCCTCGGAGACATGGATGATGGAACCCAAGTGAAGACCCGTTGGCCGGTATCGAAGAACCGAAAATTGCTGGAAATCTCTCTCTCCCTGAGAGCCACCAAATATCTCAGTTCAACTCGACTAGACCGAACATGAACCTCCAGTTCCAGACGTGGGGCTGGACCTCGCTAGCCGGGCTGCGAATCGCGCATGGTGATTGGAGCAAGACCAAGAAGAACCGTCCTGTGGAAGAACACAGGGCTACACAGCCCAAGTCTACCTTGTAGGTCCTGGTCAACGAACACTGGAGTATGATCACGATGAACTGGCTGGAACCGAAGGTAAGGTTCTTTGGGGGTCACACGGCAATCCGATAGGCTCGATTGTCCGCCGCTTGAGGATACCCGATCGAGATGATGGTGACGATGGCATCGAAAAAAAAAATAAAACAAAAACAATGGATGGTGGATTAGACTTGCGTTTGGCACAGAACGATTGCAGTTCCCATAGTTCGTGGGCAGAATAACCAACAACTTCCTTCAGGTTCTCGGAGTCCGAATCCGGACCTCATCGGAGATCCAGAAGGAGCCAGACCCCCGTCACGCAACCCTTGACTTGCAACACGCACCGAATCTCCCGTAAGATTGACTGACGGAGGTCGGGGAGATGGACCATTGGCTGAAGATTCCTTCAATCCTTCAGGTTAGTACCTAGTAAGTTAGTTCGTAGTCTACCTGGGTACGTACAGTAGTTACAGTACGGAGTACATACTGAGTAAGTTAGTTAAGCTCTACCTGATTAATCAAGTACTCCGTGGACTGGGTGGTTAGGACCAACTCAGGAGAGGCTCCCCCAGGCTCAAATAAGGCTAATCCAGATTCAGATCCACGATGCATGGCCGTGGCCGTCGGTTCGTTCCAAGTTGCCCGGACCAGCACGAGGACTCACCACCGCCGCACCGCCGCGCGAACTTACTTCGAATCCCACCGTCGGTTGATATACTTGGTGAGCTCTGTAGCTGTAGCTGGCGAGAATGGGCATTGATTGGGAAAGACGATAATGTATGTGTTGTAGCACGACATCATGAACCTATGCGGGCGATCCTTAGCATTAAACTCAATGATCAGTGGTGGTGTAACAAGAAGCTGCGATCATACCTGGGTCGATATTGTTTAGGTAGAATCACCGAGCTTGAGCTATCCCCTCTGCCAATCAGCAGCGGATTCGGCAAATAAGAGGCAAGACACCAGGTGTGGACCGTAAGAGTAGTGGAGCAAAAACATCGAGAGCAAGGGATTGTTGGGTGGTCAAAGATGAGCCCACCCGGCGAAAATATATATGTACTGGATTGGATCCGAGGACACGCATTGACACGACACCCTTCTTCTGTCCCCTCCACTGGTTATTTCAAGAATTGCCCGCCAATAGTGGCCATCTGGAAAGGCTTCTTGATTTGTTGGAATTGTGTCTGGGAAACATGGCTTGACTGACCGATTGAGGGGGGAAGTGAATGGCTACGCATCATGTGATTAGATCACCAGAACCGCGACACATTCATTCACTCTTGGAAGACCTTCCCCGCATGCTGAGGAGAATGTGGTGACGCAGATCTGAACCTAGCTGACCACTCTATTATCTCAACAAGCAGACAACAGCCGGTCCCAATACGGTGCACCACAGAACCAAATCTATCCGTCACTGGGTATTATTCTCTAACGCCAAAGGCAATTTACTCAATACACAGGGAGACAGATAGCAGACAGTCAAAGAAACAAAGAGTGCTGAGTGACAGCTTGGACGCCGTGAGACAGAGTTCAACCCTCTGCTCCGACAACAATCCTCAATCCATCCATCCGTCCGTCAATGCGCCAGTCTAATCAAGTCACATTTCCCACCAACAGCTGTACAGGCCGGGTCTTTGCGTCCCCGTAATCAAATACAGGGCATCGCCGCGGCAGTTGCATTGTAATAAGCCTGAATCATATATCTCTGAGCCGGCCCAAGCAATGTCTTCCAGAAGAAGAGGTTCTCGAGAAACACACACACACAATATCTCAACTCAAAAAACGTCACTTGCCAAGGGGGTAGTCGCACGGAAAGCGAGGAAGAGCACAAGAGGGTAGTAGAGGGAAAAAAAAGTACAAACGAGGGAAAGAATGTTCTCAACTGGGAATAAGTAGAAGGGGATCAACACCTGCGTAGCGGCCGTGAACTTCGTAAAGCCCCTCTGGAATTGTCAATCGGGGTTAAGGGAAAAAAGGGTATTGCGAGAATAGAATAAAAATTTATCAAAGGCCTAGAAGGTCTCGCCAAGATCACCAATATTGGTCTTCGGCTCATATCCGGTGCTTGTGCGGAAGCTTCGTGGTGGCGCGGGGATCCCGCTAGGCGTGCGTTTCTTGACCGTCTTCACTGAGCTGGTAGGGGTGTGGACGGGTGTAGAGAATGACGGAAAGCGTGCCTCCCGAGCCTCGCTAATCTTGGCTCGCACCGACATTCGGAACGCCAAGTCCTCATCTTCGTCAATGTTGGACATGCCGCTTGTATGGCCGTTCTGTACGGACGGATTGCTGAGCGAAGACCGGGGGCGCCGACTTTCAGTGGTGGGATTGGTCGAATAGTGTCCCAGTGGCGTTTTAGTACGACTCTGTCGGCTTTCAGGACGTGCCGAATGAGTAGAAGGCGCAACGCTGGGATGGGTGCTCTGGCTGAAGGAGCTGGAATAGCTGGTCCGGCTGCTAGGCCGACTGTCGCCCTGAGTTCGAGCGCCAAACGAAGGTCGAGTGTTGTAAGATGAGGCTGTGTCGCCTTCACGCACAGACGAGCTAAAGCTGCTGCCGCTGATTCGTTTCCGCGCGGAATTCTGGCGCATAGTGATCGTCGAAGAGACTGGACTGTCACCGACAATAGATCCAGACCGCGACGAGATACGAGAGGGCGAATCAGAGGGTGCCGGGAGTTTGGACTTGGCAGAGTGAACACGCTCTTCCAACTGCTGCATCTTGCCGATCAGACCGCGGATCTGATAAAGGGATCCCGACTTGGGCAGAGTGGTGGACCGGTCGTTGTTGATGCTGGCGGACGAGGTAGGGTCATTGGTGCTAATGCCCCCCGGCTGAAACGCGCTCGCAAATGGCAGGGTCGTTGTGTTGGAACGACCGTTGTTGGAGTTGAAGGTGGAACCCCGAGACTTCTTTGGGGTCTTCTTCGAGTCATACATCGACCGGGAGCCCAGCTGAGCGCCACCACCAGCCTTCTTGAACGGGAATCCAGGAGTGGCGCTGGCAGTCTTGCGCATGCTAGTCGGGACACTGATCGACGCCTCAGACATGGGTGGCGAAGGAGGAGTGGCGGTCACAGTCATGAGAGCATTCTTGATCGGCGGTGTCTGGAACATAGGAGTAGACACAGTTGAAGCGCTGAGAGTACGGTCGAAGATCTCGGGTGTCTGAGGTGTTGATGGAGTGCGGTAGATCAAGGACGCAGGCTTTCTGCGGCGACCACCATTCTGTTCGTGTCGAAGCTTCTCCGAGAGAATCTCGGCCTCGACTCTCTGCTCCGACAGTTCATCACGAAGACGTTGGTTCTCAATCCGTAGGCTCTCACGCTCCATTTCGCCATTCTTGACCTCTTCCTCGAGCAGGACGCTGCGCTCGATCGCCATGTTGTACTTCTGCTCCAGATCCTCCAGGGATGAAGTGGTATGGCGGGCCTGACGTTCATAATCATCGTTCGCGACTTCGATGTCGCGCAATTTCAGTTGTAGGGTGCGGTTACCATCGCGCAACTTGGTAATCTCCTTCTGCAGCGTATTCTGGGCCGCGCTGGCCTCCGACTTGGCCTGCTTGTATCTGGACTGCAAGGGGTGAAAGGTTAGTGCCGATGTTCACCGTCACCAAGCTGGCCCACGAGGGAGCGCCAGAAAGGTAAACCAGGGGAAGCAGTTAGAACTCTAAAGTTGCTCACCTTCCAGTCGTCAATCTCGTATCTCAAGTTTTCCAGCCGTTCCTTCAGCTGCCGCTCTCGCTTCTCCGACGCCTCGATATCCTTTTCCAACTCGGCCTCCAGTTCGCGGCTGGAAGCCTGGAACTCCGACAGCTCAGCCTCCAGCTGTTCATATTGCGCTTTGTAGTACGCGAGCTGGTCCGACCTCGAGCTAGTGCCGTTGGGCCGGGTGGCCGAAGAATCGTCGACGGATGGCATGGTTCCCGCACCAGCAGCTGAGGCCGGCGTAGGAGACGCACGTTCCAGGAGACCACGTCAAAATGAGACCCAGATCTGCAGAGGGGGGGAGAGGGTCACTCAACGGGGAGATTGTTGAGTGATTAGAATAAGATGGAAATAAAAGGCGAGAGTCGAGAGCATGCAACGGAAGAGCGAAGGAACCACCGTGCGTGAACTGGTGGTGCTGGTGGAGGGGCCGGGCGGTGTCGCAGGCACTCGGGGGAGAGATTGCGACGGTGTGGGAGGCGACGGAGGGATGGAAGGGTCAAAAGGAGACGGCCCAGAAGCGAGCTGGGAGTGTTGAGATTTGAGACCAGCGTTGGCCTTGAATGAATTGACTTACCTTGGGAGACTACCCTCACAGAGGGAAGAATGGGAAGGGGAGGGGGGAGGGGGGGTGGAAGAAGAAAGTGGGGTTTGAAAGAAGAAGTGGAAAGACTGCTTTCAGAGCAGATAGTTGGGTTGATGGGTGGTGATGCTATCCAGAGCCAAAGCCGGGACGGGCGCCAGATTGAATTGATGATTCCGTCCACGGGACAACAACAACTAACCTTCTTGAACCACCCAAGCAGTAACTTATCGGTAGTGACGGGTAACTTACGGGGCGGTGTCGCCAACTAAACCGGGTCTGGACTAGTTCCGGTGACGTCGTGGCCTGAGGTGAGTATATCCTGGTTGTTTGGGTGGTTTGGGTTGTTTTGGGTTGTTTGGCTTGTTATCATTGTTGTTTTTATTTACTACATTTTAATCTATCTGTGACCCCGTAACAAATGTCATAGCCGTAATTATTCTGATGATTGCTAGGTAATGGTTCAGCTTCGTTGCATGAATGGTAAAGATGTTATCATGTTTCTATAAGAATACTGACAGTGCCGCTTGCGGAGTAGTGCTCGATCAGAAGACGCGCCCTTGATCATGTGAACGTCGTCCTGACGAAACCCTCTCCGATTACTGACACCAGCACAGCTTTTGTATCCAGCAAAAGGCCACCCGATGCTAAAAATGCTAGAAATATCATCCACGTGTGGAATGTCGCGACTGCCACTCAGTCACTTCGCTGATCCATGGCAGCCTGCGCCCGCACCACTAGACTTTCCGTGCCCGGGCACCGGCACCAGTCAACCCTGTCTCGATTCGGTTATCGTGCCCACTGGACATAGCAGCCACAACCAGATGGGGCACCGAAGCTGGTGCCTGGGTTATAGGTCGCACAGCTACGCGGGCACTAGGCATCCTGCCGTCTTTCCGATATGTGGCCAGGTAGAACAACACGAACAAAACCAGGTACGAGCTGATCACCACGTTTCCGGTGACTGTGGCCAACACGCTGCCCACACATGAGCCATACTGAGGGAAGTATACAAAGAAAGAGCCGTAGGAGATAAAGCCTGCGGGGTCATGCTGGTCAGTACCATTGTCCTACCTGAACAGCGTTGAAGGGTACAGGACGAACCCAGCGCAATCACAAATTGGAGGATTTGGCCCCGAGTGATCCAGGCTTTCCACCAGATGTGAATTCCTCGCGCGGCCTGGAAATAGTACCAGTACATGATGACATGGACAGCTAGGTTCAGTGTGATCACAACCCACGAGATCGCCGTAGTCCCAACCAACTGAGTGTAGCATAGGAAGACGGTTGCGCCGTGATGGTAGCAATGCAGGAACGCTGGATAAGGCCAGGTCAGAGTGGACGTCTGGCTATGTGGAGTAGACGGCTATGCTCACTGAGAGGCTTCTTCATCAGAAACAAGTAGACCGTGTCCAGGAGCTCGAAGTACTTAGTCAGGTAATTCAACTGTCTCGACGCATTAGCACACCGGGAAAGATGACGAATTGGGTCGGGCATACATAATATAGTACAACCATGGGCTTGGTCCAACCACCCTCGAGATCACAGATGGCGCAGTGCAATCCATTCCTCGCGATGGTCGGTACTATCTGTTCCAGAAAAAGTGCCAGAAGAATGGCACTGATGATGCTGAGGAAGAAGTTGTGCAAAAGAAAAAGCCTCTTCAATTGCAATGGCTTTCGGTTGCTCATGAAACTTCGTCCTCCCAGAACCACCGTATAATATAGGACAAGAACAGTTGAGGTTTCCTTCAGCGTAGAAAGAGGTGTCTTGCCCTCGATGAATCGGAAACTGTTGGCTGGATACCCCACAGCAGCCTCGAAGGCTCTGGTGAACCAGGGCCACGATTCAATACCATAAGAGCGGTCAAGCGAAGGAATGGGCAAGGTATGAACGGAGGAGGTCGAGTCCATTCCTGCTGCTATCCTACTACCGGAGATTCGCCTCAACTCTGGCTGGGAGGGGGAAGGGCATGAAAGTTCTGATAAGGAGATGCGACTAAGATAAAAGAACGGGGTTTCCTGAGAGAGATATAAGCGAGCAATCTTTTTGAGTGGTGATCAAGACATGGATGCTGGCTGGACTGTTGTGCAACAAGCAAATAATCCGATGGGGCGTGCAGTTGTTGGGATTCGAGGTTCATGTGACTCTGATGACTTCCTAATTGAGGACCTTCTTTCCTTCTCTTGTCCAGAACCGAGCTTCAGAAGTTTCTAAGTGGCTGACAGCGTCGGAGGGTACTCTGGAGAAGACATGGTTTGTGTTCTGCTTTGAATTTGAAGGCCGTTCAATGATAGCAGTTTCCAACACCGGAGATGATATTCTGCATCCTTGCAGCACTCCATTCACCGGCGAGGCAGCCGAATACTGGGGGAGTTCTGATTGATACTTGATCTTTGACAAACAGTTCCGCTCTGGAGAGAGAGTGCTATTGCTGATTTGACCAATCACTTCGAGGCAAGATACTTGCGAGGTAAGATTTGGTACACTGGTTATCAGGAAACTTGCTCTACGCGTCTTTTGAAATGAAGAAACAGTAACACTGACTTGATTTCTACAGACGACTTAGCATAGCACACTGAGTTTGCAGCTATTCAACAGTGTATCTTTTTCATCAGGTCACCTTCTCTCACTGCATTCATTCTCCTAACCCTACAACTGGCACCCTCTCCCTGCAATACCCTCGCTTTCTCACCCCCCTTTCCCCCACTGCATCTGGTTCGCTACAATTCTGGACTTGCCCAAGTCGATCTGAGCTCAAAATGTCGCTTACTGTGGCCGAGGCAGAACGCCGCTGGCAGAACGCAGAAAAAGGTCCACTTCTTCTCCTACCGCCTCTACTCGAATACTAATTCCATGATGTAGAGATCCATCGGACATTCAACGCAGAAGATGTGGATGAGTACGATCAACAAGAAACTGCGGCACTGCTAGAAGTGGTACGGCCCCTGGAGCCGGTGAACGCCCATGTTGTGACGACCGAGAGGAAAGATTGGCAAGACTACGTGGCGGACGACTACAACCGATGCTTTGCGGATGCTTCTATATTGTATCGCCGGGGCGTGGAAGTTGATCCTTGCACTCAATGCTCGGTCTCAGCCACATTTCGACGCTGTGTCATCGCGCCACCATTTCGAGGACGTGCATTGTTTGCTGCTGCGTGTGCGAATTGTATCATAGACGGCATAGGTGAACATTGCTGTTACTACAAGGCGTTCAAATCTCAGAATGGCATAGAGTGGGGCGCACCTGTCTCGGAGTGAGTATCTGTCCCAAGTGCAGGAGTGCCGACTGACATATTCCAGGGAAGTTCGAGGGTATGGCGGCCTGCGTGAAGCAATCCAAGCTACTGGACACGACGGTCTTTGGTTTGCTCACGAAGATGCTGAGGCGGCAAACCTTCGACTAGCTGATGCATCTCTGCAATCCGGCCAGGATCGTGTCGTGCCAGACGAAGCGCAGAGTACCATGGCTATCGTGTCCTCGAATGATAATTCTGCACCATGGGCTATTGCTAGCGAGCAATGGAATGATCTATCTGCGCTAAAGAAGATCCGCACTGACTTGAAGCAACATGTTCGGGCCGTTAAGAATCGGATTCGACAGCTCAGATCTCTTCAAGCATCGAAGCGGACCGACATTTCCGATCACCCATCCGGTGCCATCTAGATGAATCGTGCGGTGGAACAAAAGGCGCGACGTACGCGAGGACATTGATGTATTAGAATGAACTTTGAGGTGCCACTCAATGCCTCGTGCTTACGTGGTTGAAAGATTTGGGATTCATCATCGGGGGCTGAATGCTCATTGGCGAGATAATACACCGATATTCTTGCAGAGTGACGATAGTGAGATCAATACAAGAGATACCTGCTGCAGGAGTTTGATCGATAGACTTAGTACCTAGTAGTTAGTTGTTTGTGTTTGTTGTTGTGGAGATAAGTCAGCGGTGAGTGAGCGGACCACGTGACCGGACGTGGACACACACCGTCAGTCTGCGTCCACAGTGCCTCCCACCCACACCTTCCCTTCAGTTCAGTGTCTCTTTATATGGAGCCAGCCGTGCTCTTAACAACCTTGAAGACTGCTGATGCCTCCAAACCAGAAAGCCTAATTCAATTCATTCTCCCCGATCTTGAAAATCGAAAATCCCCAAAACTTGTTTTCGGCACAAGGGATAGTTTTCAAGGTTCCACGTGCGACCCCAGATTCCAGTACGTTCCCGCCGCCGCCGGCCCCTTCTTTGCCTATTTTGTGTTGTTGTTGTCTGGTGTGTATCTTGGGCGGGTGAAGTAGTGTGTTGTGAGTGAGTGAGTGTTGGGGAGATCCCGCCCGAGTATGAACACTCCCCCCCCCCTCTCCTCTCTGATAATCCACCCCTAGATACGCTATATCCACGCACAAAACCCCTTCGGCTGCTCATCATCGTGGGGACATTCCTTCCACGCACTCGCTTCGGTCGAGGAAGCGCAGTACTTCAATACTTCGATTGTTCTCATGTTCCCCGACAGCCCTTCACTACTTCTATGAGGCCATAGCCATATGAATGCTTTGGATAAGACTGATGGGCGATGCCAGACATCCACCACCACCTCACCTGTCACCATGGCAGATCCCACTGATCTGAACCTGGATGCGCCGAGCGACCTTCAAGATATCCCGGAGATGTCCATGCAATTGCTCCCGCCGCCGGAAGGAACGTATCCCGACAAGTAAGTACATTCCCCTTTCTGCCTTCTCCCCTTTCCAGCCAGCGGCAAATCACTCACATTGGTGCAACCCGCCTCCCCCCAGAGCGACTTTACTGGCAGCCGTGTCGGCCCACGGCAAAGCACATGGGTACAACATCGTAGTCAAGTCGTCGAGTACGCCGACGGAAAAGAAACCGGGGCGGACTGCCAAGGTCTGGCTGCGGTGTGATCGCGGTGGCCATTACCGTCCACGGAATGGTCTCACGGAGGAGACCAGGAAGCGACGGCGGACGTCGCGGCTGATGGACTGCCCGTTTATGCTAGTTGCAGCTGGAACTCCTGGCATTTGGACGTTGACGGTGCTGAACCCCACGCACAACCACGGCCCGATTGTCGAGAAACCCCGACAGCTCCCTCACCACAAGGTCCGCAAGGGTCAGATCGCGGCGGTGCCGTACGATTGGCCGCACGATGCCACCCTGACCCCCTATACCACGGCGTTAGTAATCATCGACATGCAAAAGGACTGTGCGTATATATTATCTTGTCTGCTTAGTGGGTCTTTTCGGAACTAACCTATGTCTATGCGATGCAGTCTGCTCACCAGGTGGATACATGGAGTACCAGGGCTATGACATCTCCGCGAATCAGGCGCTGATTCCGAAACTTCAGCATCTGCTGAATACTTTCCGGGCGGCGGGGTTTCCCATCTACCACACCCGAGAAGGTGCGTACGGCAAACGAATGTCCACAGTCCATCCCTGTCAACCATCCCGGTCCACTGACTTTCCAATCAGGCCATCGCCCTGATCTGTCGACGCTGTCTAGCAGAGAGACCTACCGATCTCGGAATAATGCCTCCGGACTGGGGATCGGCTCGCCGGGTCCGCTGGGCCGTCTCCTGATTCGCGGGGAAGTCGGCCACGACACAGTGGACGAACTGTATCCGATCCCCGGGGAGCCCGTGATCGACAAGCCTGGGAAGGGCGCGTTCGCGCATACGGATTTCGAGCTCATCCTTCGAAACCGTGGGATCAAGAACCTGGTGATCGCCGGGGTGACGACCGACGTGTGCGTGGCAACGACCATGCGTGAGGCCAACGACCGCGGCTTTGACTGTGTGGTTCTCGAGGATGGCACGGCGGCCAGCGAGCCCTCGCTGCATGTGAGCACGATCGAGTCGGTGAAGATGGAGGGGGGGATCTTTGGGGCGGTCACCAAGCTGGAGGATGTAGTGCATGCGGTGGAGAACTTCAAGGCTGTGACTGTGAAGAAGCTGGCTCCACAGATGGCCGTTTAGCTTTGCTCCTTGAGCCGATGTTCTGGACTTCATTTGATGGTTTTCTTGAGACTCAGCCGAGTTCGGATTTAGAGGAGTTGTTTGGGTACTTTAGTAGGATTGCTAGCAATAACGACGAATATGACCATGATTAACGATGCACAGCGGTCATCGATTGAAGTCACTGTAAGCAGAGAAACTAAAAAAAGATATACATGGCAAACAAGCCCTGGTATCATCAAGCAGAAAGCAACCAAACCCAACGCCAACACCAGTATACCCTACACCCTCACCCAACACACACCCAATCCCTCCACCTCTATCACCCCTTGACCCAACCCCAGTTCTCCATCCCCTTTTCCCCCCATCCCCCTTAACCCTGGACCGAAACACGGCACTCCGAATCTCCATCCCCTGCCGATAGAACGGATTCATGACCGTCTTCACGTAATTTTCATACACCTCGGTCATGAACTGGCGCACGGCCTCCTCCGTCTGGGGACTGGTCGGGTTGGCGGCGATGGAGCTGGCCGAGGCGCGCGACGACGAGCCCGCCGAGAACGAGCCGCCCAGGATCGACGACCCGCCTATCCCGCTGCCGCCGCCGCCGCTGCCACTGCCGCCCATCGCATTCGGACCCGACGCGTTGGGCGGCTGGTGTAGCAGCAGGAACCGGGCGCCGGACGGGGCGAGGAAGGCGGAGATGTAGGCCGAGGCGGGCGGGTAGGTGTCGATGTGTTTGAGGTACCTGTTTCCCCCCGCCCCCGGATCAGAATGGTTAGTTGGGCTTTTTGGAGAGTAAGACAGGTTGGCTGACATATTCCCATTCATCCACTGCGCCTCCTCGACCATATCCAGACTCGAGTGGATGATGAACTGGTTCATGTACTGGGCTGTGTCCGGGAAGCGGAAGCGGGCGATGCCATCGCCGCCGGATTTGGAGGTGCCGAAGGCGATGTTGAAGAGGGGGACGTCGGTGGGCGAGAGGATGGTGAAGTAGTAGGACATTTTGGATGCTTTCCAGGCCCCTGAAGCTGTGGAGGGGAAGTAAGTAAGTAGAACGAAACGAAGATGTTGATTTCCGGGGCAGACACACGCCGCTGCAGCACCGCGCCAGTCAGGGACGGGGACAGCAAGCGGAGGGGAGGGGAGAATCACGTGGTGATAAGATGTCGCGCCAGAGGGTCGACACGTGACTCGCATCATCGATATCGATATCCATCATCAAATCAACTGTTTCCTCTTCCCTGTACTGTACATCAACCTACCAGAAAGAAAATGCCACCCTTCGGCATCAATCTCGCCAACAAATCCAAAGCCAGCGGCGGTGGCGGCGGCGGCCGCCCCCCACCAGGCAACCAAGCGCCCAACAAGCGCAAGAAAACCATCTTCGACGATTCAGACGACGACTCCTCCGACGATGACACCACCGCGCCCGCGAACAAGAAACCCAGCGCCATCGAAATCACCACCCTCGGCGGCCTAAACGATATTCCCACCCCAGCGCCAGCCCCCAAACCCACCGACACAGACACGCATCCTCCCAAACGCAAATCCAACCTCACCAATTCGAAACCCCCAACAACCATAAAACCGCTCTCCAAAACCTCGATTTTCGCCAACGACTCCGACGATGATGCCACCGCCGAACCAACAACGACAACGACAACGACATACGGGCTCACTACTAACCCACCCACCAAAACCAAAACCAAAACCCCAACCCCCACAGGAAACGAATACACCAACCTCTCCGCCCTGCACAGCAGCCGCCAGCACCGCCACAGCGCCGAATCCCTCGACCCGAGCATCTACTCCTACGACAGCATCTACGACACCCTGCACGCCAAACCGGCCCCCAAGCCAACCCCCGGTCATCCCGACGACCCCTCGGGCACAGTCCCGAAATACATGACCGCCCTGCTCCGCAGCGCCGAGATCCGCAAACGGGACCAGCTCCGCGCCCGGGACCGGCAGCTCGCCAAGGAGCGCGAGGCCGAGGGGGACGAGTTCGCCGACAAGGAGAAGTTCGTGACGGCCGCGTACAAGGCGCAGCAGGCGGAGATGCGGCGGATCGAGGAGGAGGAGGCTGCCCGGGAGGCAAAGGAGGAGGAGGACCGCCGGAAGAATGGGGGCAAGGGGATGGTCGGGTTCTATCGGGAGATGTTGGCGCGCGGGGAGGAGCAGCATGCTGCTGTTGTTAGGGCTGCCGCGGAAGCGGCTGCGGCTGTAAAGGAAGGGGGTGCTGCTGCTGCTGCTGCTGCTACTGCTGCTGCAGGGGAAGGTGAGAAGAGTGGGGAGGAGAAGGACGACAAGCACAAGTCGGAGGCGCAGGTGGCGGCCGAGTTGAATGCGCGGGGCGCGCACATTGCCGTCAACGATGACGGGCAGGTCGTGGATAAGAGGCAGCTGCTGTCGGCCGGGTTGAATGTCGCGCCGAAGCCGAAGGTGGCGCCGCAACTTGATCCCAAGGCCGGGACGAGAGTGGGTGGACCGGCGACGTCGAGGTTCGGCGCCAATAGAGCAGGGGCGGATCGCGGCGGCCAGCGCGCCAGACAGACGGAGATGATCGCGGCGCAGTTGGAGGAGCGGGCGCGGCAGGAGGAGGAGGCCGAGGCGGCGCGGCAGAAGGAGATCGCCGAACGCAGTCGGAGCCTGAAGACTCAGGGCGACGTCTCGAGTGCGCGGGAGAGATATCTGGCCCGGAAGAAGGAGCGCGAGGCGGCGGCGGCTGCCAAGGGGAAAGCCTCCTAGCACATTTTTACTGTACTATACTTCAGGCGCTGTTATATAGTGGCTAGTGGCTAGTGATTCCCTAAAAACTGTACGATAACATGAGAGCGAATTGTGAATCTACCGGTAATGCTATATATGTATTCCCCGAGTAAACAGATACAATCACAAAACAATCAATCCAATCCGTCATGACAGCCCGGAACCCGATTTCGTCACGTCATTTCACAACATCACAAAAAGCAAAAAGTCACTCCGCTGGAACAATGCTATCTCTTGAAGTAATTCTGTCTAGTGCAACCCTTACAGAACAACAATGCAGTTTTTTTTTCTGGCCTAATCATACCCGAGAATCAACGCCAACCGACGATGCACGATGTATCATGCCGTAAGCGCGAAGCTGAGCCCCATCAGGACCATCCCTCCAATCGCGAACCCCGTGCACATGCCCCGATGATGGGTCAAAGTCAACCCTTCACTGAACAGCTGCAGCGCCACCGAGGTCATGACGCCCGCGGTGGCGGCGAACATGCCCCCGTACACGCCCCACGACGGACCGGCCGTCCCATCGTCCCCGTTGGCGCGCCGGGCGCCCCAGATCCAGAGGGCGGCGAGGCCCGCGCCCGCCGGTTGGCTGATGCCGCCCAGCAGACTGGACCAGAACATGGCCCAGCCGCGCGAGTGCAGGGCCAGGTAGAGGGGCAGGGCCATGGCGAACCCCTCGCTGATGTTGTGGATGAAGAGCGCCAGGAAGACCGTCAATCCCAACGTCGGGCTCGCGTGGTTGGTCGCATACGTGATGAAGCCCTCCGGCAGCTTGTGCAGGGCGATGGCGACGGAGGTCTGGAGCCCGATGGACAGGAATGCGTTTTGCGGGACGTGGTGGTGATGTTGCGGCGTCTCTGCGACAGGAAGCTTATGAGGGGAGTCCTCCGACGGCTCGCACTGATCGTCCAACAGGCCCGTGTGCGATGAGGAGGAACTGGTCTCGTGGTGAGGGTGGTGGTGGTGGTGGTCATGGTGGGGCGACTCGTGCACGCGAGGTAGACCCGATTCGAGATCGCTGGGCTGGGTTGCTTCTCCGTGGACGGTGATGCTGCGAGGCTGATTGAGAGATGGACGAACCAGGTCACTGCCTACATCCGAGATCGAGGGAGTCGGCAAGAGTGTCTTGGTACATTCATGGCCACACGCCTGCGAAAACCCGAAACAAGGCCCGTTCTCGTCGCACTGAGCTTTGACGCCCACCATCCGGCTGAAGCGCCGCGTCAGACGATCCCGCAATGATTCCCGCCGCTGGAGAGGCACTTGGGCGCGAGCGTTCGCCTCGGGGAGGGTCATGGTCGCCGGGGAGGACTTGAGGGCCCGTGACAGAAGGGGGGTGCGCTCGTTCCACGTGTTCGGCTCATCATGATGGTGTCCGTTGGGCTCGTGGTGGTGATCGAGCTTCGGATGTGGTTCGTGGGAATGAGCGCAATCGACGACATGGGAGGGGATGTACCGGTGCAGCAGGGCGGATGCGAAGCGAATGACGACGACACCGGCGAGGAAGAGTCCAATGAGCACATACGCAGAGCTAGAGGGAGACCAGCCGGCGCGAATGAGGTAGTTATGCGATGTAGGAAGCATGCTATAGAGAGAGGTGAAAAGCTATGACCATTAGTCACGACGATAACGAAAAGGGGCAAGGGCGGCAATACCATTACACCTGCACTCAGGCAGAGCGATGCTGATAAGAATGCATTGTTGTGGACTATCTGAAAGTCCTTTCGCCGTGTTAACTGCCGCAATACTATGTCGACACAGATGACGGACGACCCCAGGACGCAGGCTAAAGGCAATCAATCAGCATGGAAGGCGAATTTTGGAGATGGGTTCGAGATTGAACTTACCCGCGCCAGAGACGGCACTCATGACCCAGCCCCGGAGGTCATTGCTGGCAGCCATGATGCGGGGGGATGGGGATGGGAAAGAGCCTGAGGGGAGAGGGAGGGAAGGGAGATCGACAGGGAGATGGAGACAGAAGTGGAGGAAGAGATGAGGAGATCCCAGAGTAGGTACGGAGTACCCGGGGGGAAAATTGGTAAAGCAAAGGAAATGAATTGCGGAGGGCGGGCGGAATGGAATGGCTAAATAATGCATGATATCATGTCACGCGCTCTCCCGATTAGATAAGGTCTGGGGACCTTGGAAGCCCTACTTCTGACATTCCCCCTTGCAATCCACTGCGTTCAGAATAAAAATAGAAGGTACAATTGATTTCAATATCTGGATGAATATGCATTCACCTTCTGTAGTTTAAGCGATTGACACTCCGCTCCTTTGTACATGCAATGTCATTAGTAGACCAATTGGTCTTTCTCTCAGTGGTATCGTGTCTACTGCAGCATGATAATTCACAGTAGATTGAGAATGACAGAATACTTGTTAAAGACTTGCTTTACCTGCCATGATAGTACTACCAACCCTGGTTAGAATGCTTTACAAACCAGCATCATACAAAATATTCAACTGTGAGTGTGCTTGCATCAAGACAAGTATTATGTAAGGTAGAACAACAAATGGTTTAGGGATAGGAGATTACAGGTTTTATCAAGAGAATCATACATCCCTGGCGATAATGTGAGGATGAATAGAGAAAATAATAAGCAAAGGCTTGTTAAGATGGTACCCGACATGTCTATCATACTAATACTAGTTGATCTACCAGTCCAAGCTACTAAGATCTTGCGGCTGCCGCCGATGCTGATGTCTAGAAGCAGACCAAGCTCAGAACAAGACAAAAAGAGGGCGTTCACAACTCTGTGGTGAGAAATATAGCGATGCTTGTAACTCAATGATCACGCTTAGAGCAAGATATGACACCTCCGGAGTCAGTGTCAAAGCCAAAGAGCCCTATATAGTAGTAGAGAAACAATTGCTGGAAACATGTATGCTCAGACGTAGTACTGCCAAGGTCCAAAAATAGGATAATAGTAAAAGAATCTTAGGACATCCTTACATCCACCAATTATACTTTGCAACACCACCAGAGAATCAATTCTTATTGCCCAAGTCCTCACTTGTCACTATTTCGACTACTGCTCTGCAACTCTTAGTTCTACCCCGTAAGACCATTGTGTTGCCCGTCTAGCCTCCCGCAGCTGCTCCACTTAGCTCGTTCAATTCGTCACTAACCTGCAACGCTCTATTCGGTCAGCGTCCGGTTTCACCTTGCTATTACTTTCTCAGCCACAAAGCTGCTATAAGGCTGACGGGAGATCGCATCCTTGTTTCACTTTGAGATAGGGCTGGTTGCAAGTCAGGGAAAAAAACATGGTGGTCTTTTCCCCATTCCATTGTTCCTCTACATTTAGGCAACGGTACGAGTACGAGTACGACAGTGGGTCAGACTGTGCACATAGTCTAGGGATGCGCCTTCACCACCCAAATAGAAACAGTATGAAGATTGGAATACACAATATCGCATTCATGCGTCTCAAAATACCCTCAAGCGAAAGAGTGACTCCCCGAGCGGCAGTTATATCGTAAATCCCGCAGAGATAGGTACCGTAGCTCCATGTGATCACCAACAAAAAAAAACATCAGAAAGAATCATCAAGCAAAACAGATTTCCGTTCGCTGTAAAAAGAAATCAAGGAAAACCCCCAGAGCAATCTATCAACCGGAAAAATATCAAGATGACAACGCTCCCCGATCCAGATGCATATAGCCATTCCCAGGGCTGGCAGCGCCGGCACTTGGGGGCACCAACAACAGCGCCCCAGGGTGCTCGCTAGCCTTATGGATGCGCTTCTTCTCCAACCACATAACAACCCCCGCGCCCGCGGCAACCGAACAAGCCAGGCCCACGAACAGGCCCGTCGTCCAACTGGGCCGGTGGAACCGGTCCATCGCCCACATGCACACGGCCAGACAGACCTGAAAGATGGAGTTGAGGAAGTTGCCCCAGACCACCACATCCATCTTCCACAGCGGGGTGGGGGTGCGGTGAGCTTCTGTTGCAGCAGCAGCAGCAGCTCCTGCTGCTGCTGCTGCTGGGGCCGCCGCCCCCGCAGTCGCCTTCTCCTCGTCTTCATCTACGGGGACCGCCGTCCCGCAAAACCACTTGCCATGGATCTCCGCAAGCCGGACCAGTCCCCCTTGACGAGTGCGCGACGAGCGACCGAGACGCCAGAGACACCACAGGTACAGATCCCGAATCCGCCAGGGCGCTAGGCCAAACCCGGTGACGCAGAAGAGGGCGTTGAGGATCTGCGAGTCGATCTCGATCCAGATGCGGCGCGCCGAGTACGGGGCGTCGCAGCTGGGGTGGCACATCGCCGGCGCCGCATTGCACAGCAGCAGGAAAAGCATGCCGCCCCAGGCGACCACGTTCAGGCCGTAGATGGTGATGCAGAAGCCCAGCGGGGTGACTGCCCAGCGTAGGAATGCTTGGATGGCGGTGAGCCATGTTGTTTTGTTCGGTGGATGCGTTCCGTTGTCGTTGTCGTCGTCGACTTTGATTGAGGTGATCATTTGCTCTTTCACGCTCTTTCTAGTAGCTGGATCTGGGTGTGTAGTTGGCAGGGGAGAGGTGAGAGGGAGGGATGTCGATCTGTTTAAAGGCCTTGGAGGAGAGGAAAAGTCGGTTAGATTGACCAAAGGACCGCTGATTTAATGATCAAGTCATTCTCCGAGCATGAGAGAAAAGGCGGATTTAAAATACACACGCAAGACGTGGGCCAAGTGCGACATTACGTCTGTACTATGCGCAGCCAGCCAAGAAAAGCCTTTGCCCTCTCCTGTCATCCATAATAGGCAATAAGTTGGGTGTCTGGGCCGGACGCTGCGCCGGGAGTACCTTATTCTGCATTCAAGTGGCGATCACAGTGGAGGGAATCAGATTCTGACTGAGACTGGGATTCTACCCCGTGCATCTATATTTAGGGGTATCCTTTCTTTCGGATTTTACCATACCAAGGCATCTACTCGTAGGAGCGACACGTGTTTGACGCACTGATGGAACTTAATTTTCCGAAATTCAGTCGTCACTCTTTACTCAAGAGCCTTACAGTCAGATACTTTCGGGCTAGAAATATTACAAGTCAACATCTCTAGCCCAGCCACGGTTTGACCAGTAATGTTATGAGTCTAATCTAGGCAAACACAGTTGAAACTGTCCCGTCTAGAATTGGTTTCCGAGAGCAGTAGAATCCGGCTAACTGCTTCGAGTAATCGGTACGAGACCCGGAACAAAAATGCTCTCACGGACATCGGACGAAACCCTATCCAGAGAAGGTAACCTCATAAGATTTCTATTTACAAAGAATGACGAAAAGCAGAAGCGCTACAACAAACTGTATCAACTAACAAAAAGAGATTTCGAGTAACAAATGTGGGCGTGACAATAACAAACCGAGCGAGACCCAAGAATGTAACCATTAAAGACACGACCGACCACTTTAACAATCACATCCGCGGATCCAGCATCTCGACCTGATCCGAGTCCATCTTGCCGTACGGTTGGCGGCTGGACAGAATGCGACTTGGGTGCATAATGTTGAACAGAAGACACACCAACAACATTAGCACCGCATCGAAGATGTAGAGGTAGATCTCATGCTGCTGCAGCACTCCCGTGGACCCTTGCACATATTCCACCACACGGTAGATCGATCGAACCATGATCAGAACACTGGCAACATATAGAACCCGCATGTAGGTGTACCATGGGGGATTGCTGATGGAGAGGGAGGTCGGAGTCGGGGAAGCGGTCATACGGCGATGGAAAACTATGGAGACGAGGATGAAGAAGCCGAAGAAAACCAGCTGGACGATGAGACCAATCACGATAATCCGATTGCCCAGGGAAACACTGCTGGCCGAGTTCGCGCTCGCCATCATGCCGCCACCTCCGCTCTGGATGAAGAAAGAGAGCACGTCTCCCGTCACGAAGATCTTGGTCAACCAGTTCGGTCGGATAAGGGAGCGCGAATCCCCATGGACCAGGCGGATGATGCGCCCCAGCAGCATGTAGATGGAGGCGGAGAAGAGGGAGGGGGCGAGGAGGAGCAGCAGCTCCTGACCGACATACGGCATCACCGTCCAATTCGGGGTCTGTTTGGCACTGTACCACCGCGCAACATAGCCAAATGCTTCGACTAGAGAGAAATAGAATAGTTCAGCATATCAGCCAGATCCCGGCGATGGCATTGGCAGAGAAAGAGATCAGGAGAACTCACAGAAACCACCGATGATAAAGGGTGTAAAGTACCAAGTCCGCCTGCGGATCATTTGGAACAGATGCAGCACAGAGGTTGCGGCGAACACTCCAGCGAAGACGATGGGCGCGCCCACGGAGGGATTGTATTCATAGAGCTTGTAGCCACTTGACATGATGGGTGTAGAGAGGTGGTGTAGTGTAGGGGTGTCAAATGCATGGGAGTCCAGCAGGATATGTACTGCACTGCACTCGACTCAGTTGAGACTACATCAGAATTTCAGAAAGACCCCCTTGTCATAGTGGGCGATCATCAATGAGCTATTATTGTTTAGATGTGAAACTGCAGGCATCTCAGGGTTGGTGGACATCCATTCTGGGCCAAGTGTGCGAATACGAGTGGATCGTGCCTAGTCCGGGTACAAAAACGAGCGATCTCCTCTGTAAAAACGTTACTAGATCATCTGAGTTATGTAGGGTGGAGACTCATACCTACCGTACAACCTCTTTCTGATTACCATCCATGCATCCTTCCCTAGACTCTAAGAGGGTAAAGAACTATTAGTGGTGATAATCAGCGACCATCCAGCCCTAGAACGAAGAATTGAAAGTTTGTGGGGTATATGCCATCCCCAACTTTGTTAAGTGGCGATTCCTAGCATTTCCGCAGCATTGGGCTGGTTTCATCGCTAGCCGTCCCTTTGGCTTCTCAAGGAGGTCTGATCCACACAGCTTTTTGCTCTCTTGGCAATCGAACCAGTTGTGTTGCAATGCCTTCTTACTCGAGAGCACGTCGCAATTTGCCCCTGCAATTCTCCTTTACTCAGAATGTTCTACCATAATTTGATGTGAGATCCAGTGTATAGAATCGGCTTCGTGGGTACTGGCTGGTGCAATGGTGATGGCTTTAAGCCCGCACTGCTGGGGGATAACGCTGGCACTTCGATGGGGACAACGAGTTGGAAACCGCATAACTACCGCTCAGGCAGATGCTAGTGCAGTATGAAGTTGGAGTTGGAGATGTTTTCGAGTCTCCAATGAACTAAGTGTGTGTCAAAACTTTATGCCGTGGGAGATCCTTGAAGTGAACTTGTGACTGAGCCTGTAAGCTATTCATCTTCGAGATGTTATCATACTTGTAACATCGACTACTAGAATGAATGTACCTTGTCTGTGAACAGAGAGACATCCTCTGACAGCTCAGCTTTAAGTATCACACTCGAAAAGAGTCTAAACAAAGCTGTTGATCGAAAACTTCTTGATTGGCGGAGCAGCGCTTGGCGGACAAAGACCCACATAGTGCCTAGTGTGTCAGCCAAAACAGCTTTTTGAAATCTGGTCACTGGACTCATATCTTCAACTCCTTCCGGAACAGTTGTACCGGTTTGTATAGTTTGACTTTGAGCAGGTTCAAGTTGTTCGACAGCGGCTTGCCAATCCTCTGTAGGGTCCTACGCCTCTAGTGGCCACAAGTCAGCATTGATCCAAGAATCTAATTTCCCCAGTAAGTGACACCTCGAATGCAATCAGGACAATAGAGAATGAAGACTCGCCACTGCAAAGAGCTTACAATGAGAACGCAATTCTGAGCAGACACAGACACAGAGTCAGAAACTCCGATCCCAGCCTCATGTACTTAGCATGGCACAGCCATGGTCATGACGAAGGCATCGATGTTGAACATTCGACATCACTGTATGTGTTTTGGCAAGTAAGCCGATAACCACAGTTGTAGCGGCTCAGTAGGAGTTTGTCGGTACGAGGGATATGATTGACTTTTGGACTTATCCTCCGATTCGTTCTCCGAGTTGATGGTGGTGAGCTGAATGCACCGAGCCGGAGGTTGATCAGAGCTTATATCAACACCGACGAACAGGGAATATTCGAAGTCAGCTGGCACCAAACGGGCTCGAATGAGTCGGAATTTCATCAGGCTCTTAGCTGCGAAGAGGTACAAGAGTGGTACGGATGCCACAGCTTCCGCGACATGGCAATTGACTTTACCAATCCTAGCAGTGAAGTAGAGATACCAAGCCGAGAAACAAGTACCAAATAAACACATTGACATCAAGAAACTTGAAAGTATCCCTCAAGGCGTCACAATGGAGATGGGGAAGTTGTACAGTAGAACTGGAAGTCAAGGAGGGAAGGAGAGCAAACGGACACTGGCCGAGTGACGTATTACAGGCCCGTCACATGATGGAGGCTTTGAAGTAAACAGGTGCAGGAAAACCCCAGCTTCACCTTGTAGTAGCTACACAAGAATTTCGTGTCAGCAGAACTTGAGCTGAGATCACTGTACGCCTTATCTTCTTGTCTACACTTATAAAGCACCTCCCATTTCTCCGATCGACCTGAAGAAAGGATCATCAACATCCACTCTTCCTTGAAAACTACCGTGATTCGATTGAGGTACGCTCACTAAACAACCAACCAAGCAAACAAATCCACACTTGGAAAACCTGCAATCATGCTTCCATCTACCCTCCCTATCAGAAGTCTTCTAATCCTCCTTCTCATCTCCATAAGCTCCGCCATGTCTCTCACCCGCTATTCCAAACCCGTGCCCTCTGGGGCTATAGTGGCCGAGACCCGCGAGCAGCTCAACCAGATCACCTTCGAGAACCAATACACGCTTCTGCACGAGGAAGACGGCGGCTACATGCTGAAGCAGACCGAAGACGGGACTGTGGTGGCTGTAGCCGGCGACGCTCTCTGCGCGGAACTCGACAAGGTCTTTGCCGACCTCGACGCCAGGGAGGCTGCAGAGAAGAACCAGGAGGATCAGCAAGGTGGGGACTCCAGCACCGGCGGCTCCGGCAACGGTGAAACGCGGCGATCTGCGAATGACATCCAGGCGGACGATAGGCTGAACGCTTGTGCTCATCGCAGATGCTTCAACTCGGTGATTTGTATAACTTATAGAGACTGTCATATCTGCTCATCTCGGAATGTGTGTATTTGAGGGACAAAATGTTTGGTATGATGTGTTTGATGTGTTGATAGTTGAGAGGTGGGCGATGGTATAGTGTGGATGACAAGGGCTGGAGGGTAGGGGCGAGGAAGGGTAAGAGGACAGTGGGGGACAAATTGTTCTCCTGTTGATGGTGCTCTCGTGCCACTGAGTGTTATTAGCAGTTTGGACAGGCAAGGAGATCTCCGAAGCAGTCAGCAAGGACAGTCTTTACAAGCAATTGAAAGTTATGGCAACCTTCATTTCTGGTCCCGGTAACATCTCGTAAAATTACTCATGGAAGACAGGAAGATCAGTTCTGGCCCTGAAAACTGTAATTCCCCCAGAATATACGGCCTTTCACCACGACATCCTCTATAATGCTCCACTAGTTGGACATTTCCTTTTCATCGCAGACTTAACTTCGGCAATTCGATGACATTGGCGTGGCCCAGGCTGGCGAGGAAAGTGAGAAGCAGGTAGAAGCAGGGAAGATGCCAGCATATGAAAGCCCAGAATGGATAGAAGCAGCCATAGGGTGCGAAACAAACTGATATATACGTGACTTTGGTTACAGGAACCTTCTAGGAGGCCTAAGCAATTTGGACGAATCCCTGCTTCAGAAAAAGTGTCATAACTAGCAAAAATTAGGCAGATCCAGACGTCATTATAACTGGAAAATTTTTAAATTGGTTCGAATCGATGCAACCTCAAACTCAAGGCATCTGGTGTAAGCGCAATGTATGTAGACATGGCCCTGAAAATACTATCAATCTAATCTTATAGCTGCTCCTCACGACAACATTCGTTGCTTACCCACGCGCTTCCAGGTCCAATAAGAGCTTCGAGGAAGCTCTTCAATGTGCTCACAGAACAGATTGAATGTCTCCTCGGTCATGGTTTTAGGGCATTCGCCAGCCATGCCGAAGCAATGAAGGGTGTCACTATACTTGGCATAAGGCAGTGTGAAAACATTCTCCAGATTCGGGAGGTGCTGGTGCAAGACGAAGAACGCTTGATAAGGCGTGATGACTCCGACCAAAATAGCCTGCTCCGCCAAATCTCTGAATGCGGCGAAGAACCCGTCAAAGGATCTATAATCGAAAGGGTCCATGCGGATAGTTGACCACCAGAGATTAGTGGCTGTCTCCAGGCTAACACGGCTCACAACGTCCCTGACAGTGTTGATGAAGTCTTCGGGAAGTCGTGGCTGGCGGCTAACGAAAATGGGGTCTTCGCAAATGGTAGGCGAGGTGTGAAGGTGCAGCCAAGAGAAGATCACGTTTGCCTGTTGTTCCCAGTAGATGTAGTCATCGTCATCGGGTGCAGGTCTCGGAGCGCTGGGGTCGATATAGTCCTCCAGCTGCCATGTCTCCAGTGCTCTATGGACGTCGTCGAGCCATTGGCCAAAGTTGCTATAGTCGCGGAGTTTTTCGATGGCAGGGAGCATTTGGTGCACCTCGTCTTGCTGAGTGAGAGAAAGTTCTTCGGAGACTTTAAGTCTCTTTGGCGGTGGTAGCAGGTCAGCCATACTGTCTACTGCGAATTATTGATTATAGCTGGCACTGCCGGAGGAAGTTGTTGTGATGAAGTTGACTTGATATGTGGCGATAGAAAGCGTCGCATTTTGTAGCCTTTCTGCCACAATGGACTTGATTGCACCCAACCATAATGTCTATATGTGCCAAAGATAGTCACATCGCTGAAAGAATATTAGTGTTGCTGTTATTTGAAACCAATTACACCTGTTTCGGAACATACGTGCGAAAGAGGGTGTGTCATCTGCGTGCCCGCTGCTGTCAGCCGACCTGACCCTGCAGAGCAGGCAAGTGGCCATTGCTGTCTTTGTGTTCATTTGAGCGGACTGGTTTCCACAGTTGATAGTTGGAACAAAGACAAGAAAGATCGAAACAATGAAAATGTTGCTGAAATAGAAGCTGAAATTCTTTGAATGTTGATTGTTGTTTCTTTATACTTCGAATCATCTGATAATTGCGCTCTGATTGGCCTACCGCGCACGGGGCTGCGATCGGGACTGTTTTTGGAGATCCGATTTTTGTCCGACTTTCTTCTTCCTCTTCCATCCTCAACCTCTTCCTCTCCCTCTCTCTCCGTCTCTTCACCCCTTCTCTCTCCCCTCCCTCCCTCCCACCCTCCTACCGGACACCATGTCCAAGGCCACTTTCGCCGCGATCGCCGCGGCCAGTGCAGCCACCGGTGCCGGTCTGACGGCTCTCTTCTACTCATCCTCCACTCCGCGATCTCAGCAACCTCAGCAGCAACCTCAGCAACAACAACTCCCACCTCCGTCGCCCATCGCTGCGCCCTCCCCCACCGCAATCCGCCCTCCCGCTCCTCCCTCCCTCGCCCCCAAGCCCACCACCGCCGGGGGACTCTCCCCCGTCGACCCGACCGGCATCTACCAATATGGCTTCCCCGGCCCCGTAGCGGACACGCTGATCTCGGCGCCGCTCGCGGGCGCCTACGACCGGCGGACGCGCAACCCGTCCTGGGTGGCGGAACACATCACGCCGCAGTCGCTGGCGATGAAGAACGCGGACCGCAAGAACAGCACGTTCTTCGAGGACACGACGATCCCGCCGATGTTCCGGGCGAAGCTGTCGGACTACTTCCGGTCCGGGTACGACCGGGGCCACCAGGTGCCGGCGGCGGACTGCAAGTGGTCGCAGGAGGCGATGGACGGGACCTTTGCGCTGAGCAACATGTGCCCGCAGGTGGGCGAGGGCTTCAACCGGGACTACTGGGCGCACTTCGAGGACTTCTGCCGCGGGCTGACCAAGAAGTACCCGTCGGTGCGCGTCGTCACGGGGCCCCTGTACCTGCCCACCCGCGACCCCGCCGATGGCAAGTGGCGCGTCTCCTACGAGGTCATCGGCAACCCGCCCAACGTTGCCGTGCCCACCCACTTCTACAAGGTCATCTACGCCGAGGAAGGGCCCGCGGCGGCGGGTAAGGTCGCCCTCGGCGCGTTTGTCCTGCCCAATGCCCGGATCCCCAACGACAAGCGTCTGGCCGACTTCGAGGTGCCCCTCGAGGCTGTGGAGCGCGCCAGTGGCCTGGAGTTTGCCGCCAAGCTGGAGGCCGGTCGTCGCAAGCGTCTGTGCCAGGAGACTAAGTGCGATATCGTTGTGCGCGAGTTCAACAACGCCTCCAAGCGGTCCTAAGTGTGGGCGGTGTAGTCAGGTCTAATCACCTGAAAGGGTTGAAAGAAGGTAAAAGGGTGCCGGGTTTCATGTACTCTAGATGTATTTGGGTATCATATCAGCATTATTCCCTCGTCCGCGCCGCTTTTCGAATGTCGGACATGTATATGAATTTGGTTTGTCAAAAACAGCCCCCATTGTCCAAGCTATGTATGCCCGGTGCTCTGCCCCAAATCTATAATGTACACCTGGACAAACCCGGCTTCTCGCTCCCATGCAACGAACTTTAGCGAGCTTCAGCATTGAAACGCGACCCCCTCTTTCGTCGCCACATTCCCGCCCCGCCCAGCAAAGCCCGTCCCCTCGGAACTAATCTCGACCAAGCCGGGCGAGATCACCTCCTTATCCTTCTTCTTTTTCTTGCTCGCACTCGCAGACCCTTTCGTCTCGGGAGTGATGTCCGTCTCGCAGACATAGCAAAGGATCCGGCCGTGTAGCGCCGCGGTCTGGTCCTGTTCCTCCTTGGTGGCGTGCGGATCTGGCGCATCGTGGGGGGTCATGAATTTGTTGACGCAGGGTTGACAGATAACATGTCCACAGGGTTTGGTTACTAGATAACGAAAAGTGATTCAGTCAGAATACGTCCAAGCACAGGGCGAAGGGAGGGATAGGGGAACATACGCATAGCTTTTAACCCGTTGGTAAACGTCTTCTTGCAGCTAGGACACACCCTCGTAGTTTCACCCCCGGAGCCCTTCTCCTCGGTAAAATGCACATCCACCAACGCCTTGAGCGAGTACCCATGCTTATTCGTCTCCGTCGAAGCCGGACAGATGGGCGTCAGCTTGACCGTCTTATTGGCAGCGATCTCATCCGGATCGGTCGAGGGCGTCAAACTCGGGACCCAGAACGAGGGGAGGGCGGATTTTGCGTCCTAATGCAGCAGAAAGACGTTAGCAGCAAGCCTAAACCACACCCCACCATCCACATCCCCCAAACCAAGAAGAAAAGGCAAGACACAAACCTTCTCCCTCCTCAACTCCTCCCTCAACCTCTCCTGCTCCTCCCTCGCAATCTTGGCAACAATCTTCTCATCCAACGCAAACACCTTCTTCCTCTTCCCCTCACCATCAACAGCAGCCCCTACCTCCTCCTCGACCTTCCTCTTATGCCCAATACTGGCCCCCGTAGCCACCAAAGCAGCAGAAGAAGGCGTCCCCGACCCCCCACCCACAGCCACTGCCTTCTGGATCTTCCCCGCCCCCACCGACGAGGCACCCGCGGCCTCCAACCCCATACTCACCCGCTCAAACTCCCGCAACTCCCGCCCCTTCACCTCCTCCAGCGCGCGCGCCTCCTCCTCCGCCAACCGCTTCCGCGCCTCCTCGCGCGACTTCTCCAACCGCTTGATCTCCTGCCGCTGCGCCAGCAGGTCGCTGATCGCACACTCGCGGCAGAACAGGTCGCCCGCCGTGGCGCAGGCGACGACGGGGGCGCGCGCCGGGCGGAGGCACAGCCGGCAGGACCCGAACGGCAGGAAGGAGTCGCGGCCGATCACGCTGCGCTTGGTGCCCCAGGCGGAGCGGAGGAGGGAGCGCTCGTAGGCCGTGAAGTGCGGGAGGGAGGTGTTGCGTTTGGAGTGGGCCATTTTTCCCTATCGTTGGCGCTTAGAGATTCAGCAAGAGGGTTCGAAGGGTTGACGGCGGGGAAGATTGTGGACGGTGGTGATGGATGGGTTTTTGGAGGGTTGGGTTTGCATGCGGAGTTAAGGTTGCTGGAGTGTTCGCGTGCGCCAGGTAATTGGGGGTTGTGGGCTTGTGGTATGGTGGAAGTGGGCACCAATTGCGAAAAAAAAGCTGGAGAATTGACCACTGCTCTCGTGGGATAGAGTAGATTCGAATTGATCGATTGGGGTGGGTAGAGCTTCGAAGCTCATGAAGCTAGCGCGGAGAGAGAAAGTGAAGCTGCGGCGTGCGAACGGGCGGGCGGCGGCAGCAGAAAAGCGCGCCCTCGGAAACTGCGGTGCGGTGATTATGTCATGCTGTCACATGCTTGGGGAATGGAAGGTATAGTCGGACTGGATGTATACAATCTGTTATGGGAAATTAGAAGCGCTCAATGGAAAGACTAAAAAGGTGAGAATGCTGCTCATCGCTCAAAGAATGATATGCTAGGATAAGGAGCCAGAAAGCTTTGTTGTCAAGCAATATCTGACGCTTCAATCATGCAGTTGAAGCCTGCCGGGAAGCTTCACCTCGCTTGTGAGTCTTCTAGATCTATACCCAGGCATGAATTGCTCATTCTTCTACCTTGATTCGTTCTGCATCCTCGTCCGCCTCGAGGTCTCCATGAATATATTTTCGCTGCTTCTCTCCGCATAAACCTGTCAAAACACCCCAAGAGCAATAAAAGCATTTAATCGTCCAATATATGATCCATCATCTTCAAGGCCCCTCTTATCCTGGCGTCGTTTCTCCACCACCTTACTCATTTCTCCTCCTCCCTAACTCCCTCTTCACTTTTCATCTCTAACGATCTTCCGAATTTTCTACCGTCAATCAAATACCAATGTCTCCGTCTTTACCTCTCTCAGAACCCTCAAGTGATTCTAGGGGATCTCCACTCTCCTTCCCAAAGAAATCACCCTCGAGGGCCCCAATACCGAGGAGAAGATCCATATATCAATGGCCAAGGTCCTCGACGAGAACTCTTACGACATGAATGAAGCTGAAGCCGCCCGGGAGGGCGTCCAGCCCGACATAATGAACGAACTTCTCTGCCGTGATATCTCTCGCGGATCGCCAGCGATCGTCCGAATACACTGCTAGATCACGCTCACCGGCATGGAATGGAAACCAGCAAGACAACGGGCCACTCAAGCTACAGACACAGTATGGCCGCAAGCGACTGAATGCCTCGCGACGTATAAGAAGCTTGCCGTGGTCAAGTGCGAGCATGCTCCGGTTCTGGTCGGCTCCGCTCAGAGTAAGCAAGGGCCCGGCGGCTATATCTTCTATATCGGACATACTACTGTCACTGACGAGAACATATGTAACATTTCTTCCACGAGTTTCCCCCCCTCTCCTCTTCATCTCGTACTTGTCCACGGCAGCTTTTTATTATATGGCCTCTCTGGCTTCTTGGCTTCGTGAAAGGAGATTTCGAGACAACGGGGACAGAATGGAAATGGGATGATAAGGAGTTTGAGCGCTGGGGTATCTCGGAGAAATGTTATGAGGAGAAGATCCGCTATTGGGATATGGCCGTGCTGGTGGGCATAGCAGGTCACGCTTCTCATCGTCCGCCACGGCCATGTTGGAATTTCCGCTCAGATATCCGCACGTGGCTGGGTATCACTTGTCCCCGTCCTCGAAGTCAGGAACGCTTACTTTTCCTGATCGGCTCTCATCATATTCTACTTAAAACAGAGACTCGGATCGATTCTCATTAGAGTTCTTTCTAGGGCAAGCCCCTTTTCGTCAAGGTTAAAGATGGACTAAATGTGTTGGAGATGCTGCCCGCTGAGAGAGATATCTAGGCAATAATCTGTCGTATATCATAGCAATTGCTAATTATAACCTTTGATAGTCAAAATTATAAGTTTCTTATAACTGAGCATGAAGTCTAAGATTTCTTCTGTATCTTATGTCAAAATGAATCGTGGCAGAAGCACCCCTGGTTCCTAGTCATCCAGGACTACGTCGAAATAGGAAAAAAGCAGGTTTGATGAATTATGGAAGCCATCTATACTTGTCGGATGTCAAGTACATAAAGAAGAATTTAAATAGAAATAAATGTTCCAGAAAGCAGAATAAATGATTCGATGTCTTGTTATTATGAAATTCAGTAGATCAATCAACGTCCAAACCGACTAAAAGGAATAACCCCAACTCTTGCCGTTCTACAAGCCAGTATACCACAGATACTCCGACTTCCGATAGAGCCGAATCACCCGGAGCAGCTGCGGATGCTGGGGCAGGACCTGCGCATCGCCCTCGGTGCGGTGAAAATGGTCCACGTCCGTCGGGGGCAGCCAGGGACTACACACCGTAGGGCATTTCCGTCCCTGAGGACATGGCCGCAGTCCCGCCGCCCGCAGCGCCCAGATGGCGCCGTCGATGTGGTCGTCGGGGATGATCCACCCCGGGGGCGTGTAGCTGCAGGAGACGGACGGCACGGGGCCGAATTCCATGCCGAACTCGTGGGCCGACGGCCAGCCAAACAGACGGTGGGGGATCTCCGCCTTTGCGAAGATCCGGTCCACGAAGTTGTAGCTTTCGCTCTGGAAGTTGTCGGTCACCGCCATCTTCAGGAACACTTGATTGTTTTCTTTTGGCGGATGGGTTTACCTTTGAGATGTAATGGGTTGGTTCGAAGGTTGATTGGAGGCATTAGGATCTGGGATTGTATATATTTTAAATACTGAAGGTGATGGGGCTCGGATGTTGCAATATTTCCAGGAATTTGCCAGCTGGAATGAGGTTCACCGGGGGATGTTCCAAGACTCAATGCTCGACACGATTCTAGGTGGAGGTTATAGTGATTGATTCCTTCTATACTTCTGGTGCCATGTATTCTGATTCGAATTGTTCATCACGGCGATCTTTCTGTCCTGCTCCACGGTGCTAGTGTTTGCTTGCATCGGAGATATTATCAAAGAAGGAACGAAGATTGTCAGCAGCGATTCACTGGAACGGATATTCTCACAGTCTTCTTTGTATCGCGACGAGTCAGATCGCATCCTCATGTCGCACTGCACTGAAAGTCTCCGATAGCGTCAGGGCCAAGTTCACGTAGGGTGTTTTCTCCACTCTGTATTCCGAGTCGGAAAACCACGCGGGGTGGAGAAGGAAGGAGAAGCGGGTGTTCACGGACGCGTCGGCCCGCTTTCCCACCGGTCTCTGTTCCACCCCCTCAGGCTCCAGGCTCCAGGCTCCTTCGGCCAACTTCCCAACATGCCTGATCCCTCCATAACCCCAGTCAAGCGACAAAAAGCATACGCTAAGAGATCCAAGTCGGGATGTCGAACCTGCCGGTTAGTTCTCTATCCTAATCCCTGCCCTTTTTGACCTCGTTCAATCGACTCACCCTGGATCCTCCGCCTGCCAAGATACCGTCGTGTCAAATGCGACGAATCTCCCGGGGCGTGCAAACGATGTACCTCAACAGGGAGGCAATGTGACGGTTACGATCTGCCCCCAGTCTCTCACAAGCCCTTCTTCGCTACAAGGATAGGCATTCCTCAGCTCACAGCACCTGGCATTCTGGCTACTTTAACCTTAGAGGAGCGACGCGGCTTCAGCTTCTTCCAGCATTGCACCGTCCCCACTCTGGCCGGATTTTACGACTCGGTTCTCTGGGAGATATTGAGCTTGCAGATCGGTCATGCTGATCCGGCTGTCTGCCACTCTTCCATTGCGCTCAGCGCTGTGCACTGCGGCGTCCAAGCGCGCCAGAGAGAAAGCTTAATACCCAGGGCCAAGACCGAGAGCCGACGCTGGCAACAGTTCGCTTTTGAGCAGATGGGTCGGGCGTTCCAGCAACTTCGGCGGCGACATGCATCCCAGGATCCACAGTACACCGTCACAGTACTCTTATGCTGCCTTCTTTTCGTGGCAGCAGAATTTACCCTAGGACACTACGACAACGCTTTCCGACACCTGCGGAGTGGCCTCAGAATCCTGCGAGACCAACAAATCAAAGTAGCGAGTGGTGTTGAGACACCCCTAGAGTCCTCCCTGACTCAGACCTTCTCACATCTTGACAATCAGGCTGGCTGCTTTGGCTCTGAAGGACCAATCCTGGTCATAGACGATGATGATGCCACACTCTACTCTGACATGTATGCGCACAACGTCAAGAATGGCCGCTGGACTGTTACAAAAGTCCGTCAGATCATGGAACCGCTCGCCGGCGCTGTGGTTCGGTTCTGTCGACGGCAGGCTATCACGGGCTATGACGAGTCTGAGTCAGCAGTCAGTGAGCAAGCTCGCATTATCCATCGGTTAAGCTTATTCCTGATGTTCACGACCAATCTCAACGATCAACCGGGCCGGGTGCTCACCGCCAAAGAAAACCGAGGCTTGAAGCTTCTCCAACTTGAAGCGCACGCGCTTAGGAACGCGCTCCTCAGCCTTCCGGTATCGACTCGAAAGCCGCAGTTCCATGAGTTTACAGATGACTTCGAGATCATGCTGGCTCTCGCCGCAGAAATTCAGCAGTGCGAGAAGGATTCCTCACATCTCCCACAAATTACCCTGGACATCGGCGTTGTCCCACCGCTATATGCCATTGCGAAGCGCACCGTTGATCCCGAGCAGCGGTGGCGAGCGATCCAATTGCTGCAGTCTTACCCTCACCAAGAAGGTCCGTGGAATGCGAGTCTGTTGTCTCGGACTCTCATTGAATCACTTCCCGCAGAATTGTCATTTGCTGCCAATGGTGCAGAGGACGCGAGGGGAACAGTGGTCGCCGTGGGTGTACGCGACTGAAGCAGAAGCGTACCTGCTTCTGAAGGTGCCCTGATTATTGCGCCCGTTCGGAGCGCTGTACGCGTACAATTCCGTATCCAAAGCCTGCAGAAGAAATGATCGTCCGAATCGGACGAATCGAGTCCCGGGACGGTGCTGGGTATCAGTACCCCAAGAGATCATGAGCAGCAGGGCTGGCACCGTGTAGTTCCAAGCTATCTGCAGTTGTAAATGTTGACTCCTTCCTCCTCCGGTTTGGCGACCGGAGAATTACTGCCTTGGGCTAAATTACTCTCCTCGTTCTTAATGATCAGTCCTGAGACCAAATGACGGGCCATGGCCGCGAGACAACAGTCAATAACCTGGCCAAAACCTTGAGACTCTGTTCCAGCGAGAGTCAGACATCGCCAAATGAGGGGTTGAGTTCTGTGGAACTCTGCCCATCGATCACAGCTGGAAGCGAGGAGCAAGTTCTATCAGGCTGCATCATCTGCAACTCGTAAAGTAAGGCTTTCAGTATACTGCTCACTGTTAAGGCTGCATCTACAAGACAATACATGTAGATTTCAAATGAGTACAATAGACAGTGGCGATGCAAAGACCGAACTCAGAGGGAAAGAGGCGGCGCCCGGTTCTACTCTTTGCAGCGGTGTCTCCAAGCGATTAAGGGAATGCGGAGACAAAGTTATTCCAGCCGATCGGGAATCCCCTTTCCACCTCAGGGCTAGTACTGCAGTGACTCCGAAGTCCTTCCCTGCATCATCCAACTTTTACTTCGATTCTAGTTGAAACGCCACGTTTTCTGTTCAAGACTTGACATGGACCTTGAAATTGCCCTGCAAGATACGTGAGTGAGTAGGGTTGGGGTCGCGATTCTAAAAGCTGCTTGCGCGAGCATCACCGGACCTTTCTTGGCCTATCTACCGCCTCTTGGACCATAGAACGACCAAACATCTTTAGGACAACCATGAACGAATACCTCAACATTTGTGTGTCGGAGGATATTCTTGACGTTCAGGCTTTGCAAACTGACGGTGCTTACAAGAAATACCCACTGCTAAAACAATTCGTCGGCCACGAAGCTGAAATCTCACAACCTCAATACATTTCTGATGGGGAAGAAGGGGTTGTGTTCTCTTTCCGGCATGAGAACATGGATCTGTGTTTAAAATTAGTAAGTAAGGGATAAATCTTGCTTTTCGACCTTTGCAGTTGAATATTGATATACTCTAGTTCAAAACCTGGGAATTTCCCAAAGCACTACTTCCCGTCCAACCAACAAATGCAAAACTCCTTGGTCCCTTTAGACGGGAATGCCGTGCCTTTGCTCGCCTGTGTGATCTAGGTCTGAATGGGACTTGGGCAGTGCGGTGTCATGGTTGGATATATCTAACTGACGACCAGCTTGCATGTCTCAGCACAGCATGTAAGCATTTGAGACTAGTCCCTGGATCGAATGTCTCGCGATGGGCTATTGTGAAGGATTTTGTTCCTTCCCCTCCGAGAAAGACAGACCTCCCAGAAATCCGCGCCAAATTCGAGATCGCAAAACAGGCACTGATTCTGCCGGGTGATGTTGAAGCAAGAAATTATAGAGCTTCCTTTTTTGTTGATTTGGGGTCCACTAGCACGTACCCACTCCCGAAACCTTGGTGGTCAAAATTCGAATTCGAACGTTTCTTCTGGCTTTGCCCACCTAAGGTTGGGGAGCGTTGGTCGATCGAGCCTTAGGCAGCACCGTGCATATTCTTTTCATGGATTCACAGGGTGAAAGGGAGGTCTGGGACGGAGAGACACTCAGACACATCATCAGCCGGAGTCTAGTACCCGTGGTCTCACAGTGTCTGGCAAAAGGATGGAACATTCTGTGCCCTTTGCTGCACGAGCCGGCCGAACTCCTGCCAGGTGGCGCGGCGAGAAAGTCCGCGGAAACAGAAGACTCACGCTTTACATCCGTCGGGACCGCAAGCAACTCCACTCATCGCGGCACGTGAACCTGTGTCCCGGCGCTGCCAAGGTTGCTGAGAAGTAGACGTCAGCGGGGGTTGATGCAAGCAACCACCTGGACCCATTCCGCCAAATGCAGACATACTGTTTGCAGAGCCGAACACGGTAGTACGGGTGGATCATAACCGATAAAGAACTGGTCGTGCTGCGCGGTAGCTGAGAGAGCATCAGCTCCGGCATTGGTGCGCATCGGCCCCAGCGGCAGCCGCCACCTGTCTCGCAAGCTATGTGGATGACGGCCTGGGACTTGAATCTGGGACGCTGCAGTGGAAGAGCATCCCATATGCTGCGCACGGTGCCGGCAAGCTGACTGTCAAACTAGCATTGTGGACTATTGCTATGCTAGCTTCGGCAGAGAATACGTGTACCACTTTCAAGAGTTGCTATGAGGCTCTTGATAATCATACCGAAAAAGAAGAAGGATTCATCCATCTAGCCACAGGGCAAATAATGTCACAACGCCCTAGCCGTGCCGAGTTCATAGAGACATGGAACTCCGAGGTCATACCGTCTGATAAGAGTTCATTCTGGACGGAGGATGTGTATCAGATAAATTGGGATGGGTCGCGGCAAAATGGCTCATAACACTTCGAGACCCGACCGCGCCAGTCTATACACTGCCCATGGATTGCCAGTTCTGGAGCTGTTCAACGCAAGCTAACTACTCCTGGCAAAGAACGGACAGAGGGGGGTATAGGACTGGGTCCAGCTGGTTTGAGCATGCAATCGACAACCGCCCCTATCGGTTCTCTGTGACTGTTATCTCAACATGAGTAGTCATGAAGATATCATATGGCTCAATCCATGCGGATATATTGTGTGAACTAGGTAGTCAATTAACTTCACTTTTAAGACGGATGGTTCGGACGCTCCCTAGCTGGAAAATATGGTATAAATTTCGCCCTCAAACTAGATGTCTCATTTGCTAAGGCAAAGCCGGGTATTGAGGCTATTCGTCCGTAGGCTTCTACTTGACTACTTGACTATTGAGGATTTGAGATACATCGGGTGAACTTCGGATAAATCCTGCAGCTGGCTGGCGTTCATACCGAATGTGGTAATGGAAGCAGCTCTCATCCAGGCTCCAGGCTTCTCCACAGTCGGCATGACTCTGTGGAGGTTGGACCCACCACTGCAGCGATGATCCTTTTCCCTCAAAATGCTGCATACTGATCAATGATCTGAGACGGGTCGAATTGCTTTCCACTCGCCTTGACACTGCGCTGACTGGGCTTTTATTCGAATTCCTGACACTTATACTGCCCATTAATTTGACCGCAACCGGCTCTTTGCAGAAGATCATTCCTGCCAGAAAAGCAACGAGTCGCGACGGAAGTTGTGAATGAGGAAGAGGAAGAGGGTCAAACGAGGTAGATCGACCTCGCACCTCATGAGCCAAAGCTTGCCAAGGGTTAGGAAGCAAGTTTTCCCAGTGCTAGACTCGGAGTCACACACGCTTATGCATGAAGTGAATCCATAGCACAGCATCCGGCATAGCAAGCATTACGAGAAGATATCCGATGTCCCTGCCTCAATCTCGACAACCTCTCGCCTCACTTGTTCAATTCATCGCAGCGAATGTGGTTGATTTCATCCTCCACACCCTTGCTGCATCCATCCTTCCTCGCGCGATATTGCGTCACAAGAACAGTCTCTGCTTGCATGAATGCATGAAATCGTGTTTTGGAAAGGGATGGGGTGAGAGGATGGACTGAGGAGATGTTCTCATCTACTGAGATTGTCTGTCTATAAAGGCCTCGCAGTCACCCCCTTCTTTAGGTACTCGTCACACCCATCACCTCCACCACTCCCCACTCAACTTCAATGATGCATTATTCGCTAATTCTACCACTTATCACAACCCTGGCAGCCATGAAAGCAGCGACAGCTACCAGCTATGACTATATCATCGTCGGTGGCGGCACGGCGGGCCTAACGGTCACCAACCGCCTGTCGGAAGATCCAGCAGTCTCTGTCCTCGTCATCGAACCTGGACAAAATCGAGCTCAACAATCCCAATGTCACGGATATAACGCGTCTAGCCTATACCTACGACAGCCCGCTAGACTGGGCATACCAGACTACCGAACAGAACTTCAGCAACCGCCGCCAGGTGATGCGTGACGGAAGGGCGCTCGGAGGCACAAGTGTGATGAATGGTTAGCTATCTGCTCGGCTTTTTTCATCCTCGAGAAACAGCGTGTGTGACTAACGCAACAGTACGGAGTACTTCTTCCTATTCAGGTGCCGCTTACGCACGCGCGGAACGCGCTCAGATCGACGCCCTTCAGGCTCTCGGAAACAATAACTGGGCCTGGGATAATCTTTTCCCCTACTACCTCAAGAGCGAAAAAGTCCAACCTCCGAACAGCACGCAGAGTGCCGCCGGTGCGTCGATTATCCCGGAGTACCACGGGCAGAACGGGCCCGTGCAGGTCGGTTTTATGGACCTTATGCTTCAAGATGATCAAGGGGTTGATCTCACGGCGGCTCTCAACCGCACACTTGCTTCCCTTGGGGTATATTGGAACCGGGACCTAAACACTGGGTCAATGGGGGGATTTGCGATGCATCCGTATACTGTGGATGCCCAAGGTGTGCGCAGTGATGCAACAAGGGCCTATTACACAGATTTGAGGGCAGGGAGAAGCAATCTTCATGTTATGCTGAACGCGTCTATTTCAAAAATTCGATGGCAAGAGGCCGAGAACGAGCAAGGTTCTCTTGCTGCTGAGACTGTTGAAGTTAAGGACGGGTTTGGAAGTCGAGTGGTTCAAGCCAGGAGAGAGGTGATTCTGGCCGCCGGCGCAATGCGGTCCGCCGGGATCTTGGAGCTCTCAGGAGTTGGAAATCCACAGTAAGAAACCTATGAATGGGAGGCCAGTGACGGATAAATTGACACATGTGAAACGAAAGTAGGATTCTTCAGAAGCATGGCATTCCGGTACAGATCGATCTTCCCAGCGTTGGGGAGAACCTGCAGGATCAACTCAACACCTCCTTCGTTGTGTCCACCAGGTCACCAGTAACCGGCACACGAACCGTAGCCTTCGTATCCGCCTCAGACCTTTTTGGCTCCTCTACTGAGTCCATCGCGGCTTCTCTTCTCTCCTCGATCCCACATACGCGGAGATGACAGCGAAACAGACCAGCGGAGCCATGACTAAGGAAGCTCTACAATTGCTCTATACAAGCCAGCATGATCTTATTTTCAACAAAGGGATCCCAATTGGGGAGTTCGTGTTTATTCTCGATAACCCAAATCAGATCCATGTCGGATACTGGGGCCTTCTTCCGTTCTCCCGTGGGAATGTCCACATTTCCTCGTTGGATGTGGCGGTTCTCCCAAGGTTGAGTCTGAATTATGGCATGATAGATTGGGATATCCAGGTCCAAATCGCGATGTCCAAGTTTCTCCGCATGGTCTTTCAAACCGGCGAGTTGAACGAGCTGATCGAGGAGGAACTAGAACCTGGTTTCGCAAACATTCCGGCCGATGCGGACGATGAAATCTGGAAAGATTGGATTGCGGAGCAGTGTAAGTCTTTCCCCTTCATCGCCCCAGGGCAGAATGAGAGAAACAAAGCTGGTTGGTGAATCACTGATTTGACTGGACTCGAACCTGCAGACACTCCAAGCTATCATGCTGTTGGGAGTACATCGATGCAACCGAGGGAGATGGGTGGAGTACTAAACAGCCGGTTCAAAGTTTACGGTACTCGAAACGTCCGCGTCGTGGATTCTTCCATCCTGCCCGTCCAGCTCTGCGGGCATCCCACAGCCAACATCTACGCGATCGCGGAGTGGGCTGCAGACATGATCAAGGAAGATCGACTCTTTTCTGACATGCGAAGAACCGGGCTTTAGATACAAGACATGATTTGGAACCATAGATCTTGAGTGAATCAGTCACCCTTCAGGGGTAGAATCCGGGAGATAAAGCACTGGGCTAATCACTGTATACTGAGTATTGTGAAGAGCCGAAGAATCAACACTTCTTCTAATCTCCTAAATCAGGCAATCAATCGATGTGCAGGGTGATCAAACAAAAGGAGAGAAAAGAGCTTCATCTCGACGGTTTGTAGAAGGGTCCACGGTCGGAGGTTGCACCGACGAGTCGGGACGAAGGCCCGGTTGACTCATCTGTGGCTAAATGGCGCATGGAGACACGGCCGCAGGCCACGACTCGGGTGCTGTTTCCCTCTATCTATGCGACTATCAAATGGGCAGGAACAGCAACGATTAATATCACATTTAAATCAACCGAATCAGTACAGACACCAGTCCATCGTAGCCCCAAACGCCGATCATGAATTCATCTTGTATATCCATTAGTCCGACTACAACACCATCCAGCCTCATGTCTTTCAATATCTCGACCCGTAGACAGCAATCCGTCTCTCCTCGAGCGCAGCCACATGCCGGTTAGCGGTGGCCGGCGATGGGGATCTCGCAGTTTTCGGGGCGAACGTGTCAATCGCCGGGGTCACGACTTGGCTGTCCTCGCCTGATTCGAGATCATAAACAAGTAACTTTATGCCGGGTAACTTAGACTGGGTCGACTCAGTCTAGGTACGTCGGATGCGACGCCCCGATGCTCTGCTCGGTTAGGCGCGGCCTCGGCGCTCTGCGCCCCGAGGCCGGGCTGACATCGGCAATGGCGATGCTTATCGATTTCAGGGTTAGGTGCTGACAAATTTAAGCCGACGACAGCCCTAACTAATTAGGCTACTGCCGGAGACATGCTTAAATTCTTTTATTTTAGTATTGATACTGCGTCGCTCTACCTTCGAGTACTTGTCACGATCTCAAGGAAATACGTAGCCACAGTAGTGAAGATTAAGATACTACATATGCTAGACCCCTTTTTTCTTTTCCTTTTTTCTTTTTCTTTTCTTTTCTTTGTTCTTTTTTTTTGGCATGCTAAAGTCAATCAGAGCATGGTATTCAGAGCATAGTAAAATGATTGATATCTCCTAGTTTGCTGTTAAATCCAGGGTATACAATTCTATAAGACGCAGATAGTAGGGATATAACTCTCTCTTACGAAAATATAATTAGTGCCAAGTGCCACATTAGCGAAAGCCCATGATAGATCTGGAATCAGTCAGTAAATGCAGAGACCCGACAGACAATGCATACCTCTTCCGAGGAATTCAGCTATGATTTCTCTGTCAGCCGAGTGGAGGAGCGTTCTACCAGATAGCTTATATAATGGAGGGGTGGTAGGGCCTGCCTTCCTCACAGACCTTACTCCGTAGGGCGCATTCAGTGTGGCACTATCATTTTCATTTATTCAATACCTTTAGCCGTTCATACCATGATTGCCACCCAGCGCTACAAGTCCCGAGAGTCAGCAAACAGCAGTTGACCTTTCCGGCTGATTATGGCCAGTATGAGTTCTTTAGCGAGTGCTCGTTACTCCGGGGTGCATTTACTCTCGATTCCAACCAGCAGACAAGTAGTGATACCTCTGGTAAGTTGACTGGGGGCAAAGAACATGTGTTGACTCCTGCAAGCAGACAAGCCTGCCTTGGCTGGCGTCGAGTTCTCTTCTTGACTAACCATTCCGCAATATCAATATACAATATACAAACCCAGCGAGGAACTTGGGGAGTAAGTGGTATTCACACTTAAGCATGATACGTGACTGCAAGATCTTCAGATCACCTTCGAGGGTCAGGACACCCTCGCTACTCCAACTCAAAAACCCCTTTAACCAGCAAGTTGACTGACCCTGTTCTTTTTGATAGGATGTGCCAGAGCAGGTATCGAGGCACCTGTATCCAGTCGAAGGGCACCGCATATGATCGTCGACAAGAAGTTCTTGCCCCTCGCAGAGACCACGTGCGGATCGATCTTCCCCATCAACAAAGACAAAGTGACCCTGACAACGGGAAGTGAATATCCGCCCCCCCTCCATGATCGTGGTCCCCGCGGAACTCCTGACATCAACCTGCAGGCATAAAAGCCTACATTCACAACCGCTGTGAGGCAATTCACAACCAGACAACCTGCCAGCAGCCCTGAAGCCTCAAAGGCCAGGCAGCTGCTCACCGCCCGCCACGCCATGTTGATAGTCCCGCACTCAGATAGCCTGCTGCCTCGCGTAGTCTGGATTCATCACTCATCCACATCCCCTCACAATCCTTGATCCTCCGCTCCGATCCGTCACCCAAGTTGGTGTTTTAAAACAGAACAGATACACGCTACTCAACCTAGCCAAGTACATCTCCTGCACTGTTCAAACCCACCAGGCTCATACTTCTTTATCTCTACAACTATCCAAAACCGTTGCACAGTCCCTCGTTCCTACGATCTCAGCTCTACAACCTGTAGACTCTTCCCTTTTCCTGCCAAGTCTCTGGAAAGCAACCCCCATCTCTCCGATCCAATCCATCCTACAAGTTGGAAAACCTGCGAACAGACTACACACTCAAAACCCAACTCACCAAACCTCATCTATCAAACGAAATTATGTCTTCGCACCCATCGTCCAGCGACAACATCACCCGCGCTATCCCCGACAACACCCACGGTGAAAACCACGACGCCTCCACCCACCAGACCAAGAAAGAACAGGAACCCACCATCCCACACAATCCCGAAGAACAGAACACCGTCCCTCAGGACACCGTGGACAGAGATGAGACCTCCAAGATCCCCGAGAGCCACGATACCACCGCAGACGCTATGACCCACCCCACCTCGCCCAAGCCAAACATGACACAAGTCAATCCGGATGAGACAATCCATCCTGCGTCTACCAACACCGACTCAACTCTCCCCGAGGAGATCGAGGCCAGCATCAACGCAGCCCGACGTACAATGGAGACATTCGACCAACGCCTCACCCACCTGGAAGCCGGGGTCGAGCATCTGCAGCAGCAGCTCCAGGACCAAGCGGCGCGGACCCGGCAGCTGGAGGCCGACGTTCATCGCCTGATGCGTACCGCAGACAGTCATCAGATGAGCATTCTGCAGATCTACCGGCGCGTTGAAGAGTGGTATTGGTTCCAGTAGCTCAGGGGCATGTTGGCACCAGAAGGGACCATCGAACACACCGTTCTGTGTTGGGCGAAGGAAGTGGAACACGGATCCCCGGGCTAGGTTGATTATTTCTTGTACTCTTCTTGCCTGCTGTTTAGGTCGGTTGGATGAATTCTCGTATGTATCGTTGAAGATGAAGGACTGCCCTGAGCCATGAGGATATTGTCGGCGGCCATGTTGATAGCTCCGCTCAGATAATGTTAGCCGCATGTAGTCTGTATTCATCGGTCGTTCTCGTCCTTGGCTGATACTGCTTCTTGTACATGGAAAACAGGCAAAAAGGACTAGATAGGCTGCTTAGCAATTGCCCAGCGGGTTGTAGAAGGTTGAAGTTCCTCCGCGATCGGGCCACGTGAGTCACAAATTCATCCAGCTTTTTCCCATGTTGAAGGACTTGGCTAGCCATGATTATCCACCAATATGTCAAGATATGGGTGGGTATAGCCCATCCTTGAGCGTCATAATGTAATCAACATCTACATATGTACAATCCCAGTTGCAAGGACCCTCGAAGCAAACCCGAACTCTCATAATATACAAACCGACGAATAATCGGCCATATCCCCATCTTTACCCCCGTTGCAAGTTTCCCCGAGTGCCACATCTACATCACGCTTTCTGAGAACCTTCCTCACCAGCAACGGCAGCAACAGCACCCTCAGCGCCCATCGGCCTCCTCAACCCGGGGTCCCCCTTCTCCATCGCCGCCACAAACGCGCTCCGCTCCCCGATCCGCCCCAAATAGCTGACAATATGCGGATACGCCTCCAGACTGTACGGCATGAAGATCCGGAACGTCGTGAGCGGGAACAGCAGCATGCAGTCCGCCGCCGTGAAGTTCTCGCCCGCGATGAACGGGTACTTGGCGAGCTGGGCCTCCATCGCGGCCAGGCTGCGGTCCAGCCGGCCCTGCATGACCTGGGTGGCCGGGTTGTTCTCGGGCAGAGCGGACATGCGCGCGAACATGAGCTCGTAGAGGGCGGGCTGGATCCCGCCGTTGGTGTGGTGGAGCCAGAAGACGTAGTCCGGGTAGTTGGGGTGGGTGGGCGGAAGAGTCAGTTTGCCTTGGGGGTCGTATCTGGCAAGCAGGTACTCGAAGATGGCGTTGGTCTCGCCGAGGGTGACGGCGCTACCGTCTTGGATGACGGGGGCGGTGCCGATGGGGTGCAGGGCCCGGTAGGCGGCCGGGGCGAAGGAGGTCACGGGATCCCGGTCGTAGCATTTGAGCTGGTAGGGGAGACCCAGTTCTTCGCAGAGCCAGATCACTCGGTCGGACTGGGAGAGGTGGAGATGGTGGACGGTGAGGTCAGGAGATTCGGACATTTCGAAGGCTCAAAGAATAAAGATGGTTGCAATCATGGATGTATAGTTAAAGGGCGTTGAGTGAGGCGGCTAGTAAGTGAGTCTTAAATCTCAAGCTTCAAAGCCCCCGCGGCACATGTACAGTACGGAGACTTGCGCCGGATCCGGCAATCGAGTCTTCCGACATTCTAGAATCGCGGAACCCGGGAGCTCTGAGTAAAATACGTGCGGGAAACCGTGGGCTGATTTCCAGGACCCACTTGTGGATCCGAGAAGCTTTGAAACATAGGCGTTTGGAGTCTGGGACGGGCGTACACTTCCGGCTACCAAACACCTGCCTCCTATATGATATCATAAGATGCCCCATTGAGCTGCCGCATCTCCCGGTCCCAGTAAGCCTGCTTATAAATCAGCATAGATCCAGATCGACCTGTGCTCGGATTGCATAAAGGCTCAAGTCTAGCCCAAGGAAGTAAAAAGTGAAGAAAGTTGTTAAAGGACTCACCCAGTCAAACATCTCGAACGGAGAATCACCATGAACCAAGTCGTCGAAGATGAGCCAAGGAGACGAAAGAAGGCCACTCGGGGGCGTGATCTCTTGAAATTGAGGGTCGGATATCTTAGGGTTACTGGGGTCAGTAGAAAGCCGAGTTTCGTCTGAATCACTGTTCCAGGTCACAGCATGACCCATCCGACCGAGCATTGTGGCCAGAATCTCAGCTGCCTTGGTTATTTCTACAGGTGGCTTGGGGGTCTGTTTGAGGTTGAAGTATGTCCGGTGGAGGATACGGACTAGCTCTGTAGATGCGTCACTGGTCAAGGAAGGCTGAGATGAAACCTTTGTCCTGTTGATCACCTCTAGACATATCACCATAGCCTCAGTGAGGCAATCAGACACCGACCGGGAGGCACCAAACCACACACGCCTTATATTGCGCGGACCGTGCAGGGCCTCTTGAAATAGGAGACACTGCTGCTCGAGAACGCAACGGGCTGCATCCACGCATGCCCATCGAAAAGCGTCAAAGCTGGGGTTTGACTCAGACGAGATAAGATATTGACGATGCAAGATGCAGCGCGACCGTTGGTATACTATCTCCAGGGTGCGTTGCATAATCAATTTGTCATATTCCATCGTTGGAGTGATTGGAGAACGCATACGCAGAGAACACGGGAGGCCGTTTCTCAGAGCTTCCAGTTGCTGGCCCAGGCGAGCAGTGCTGTCGGGAGAGATTGGGCCTTTTGCAGCAAGATCTGCGATCTCATTGGCTACTGAGTAAAGATCGTCAAGTGCCAGCATATATACAACGTGGCTAAGTGTTTCGGTTGTGGATCGGGGTGAGGGCAGCACTGACATGGTGGAGTTGAAATCGTCGTCGAGTAAGTTGCGTGGGCGAGCTGAGTTTGTGAGGCCTTGGTAGATAACTCTTGGAAGTCCTGTTTGCGAGGCAACGACGTTGTCAATGACTGATAGTAACAGCCAAGCCCTGCATCGCATCTCTGCTTCGAAGGCAAGTAGAGGGGGATGGCAGAGATGGGCGCTCTGATGATATCCCATCATGGTCGCCAATCGCGAAACAATCCCGAGAAGAATCGACACGCCGGTTTTCGATTCATTGCTTTGCAGGTACTCTATTCCCAAGTATATCAACATTGCTTCAACCTTAAACCTGCCAGGGAGAGTGAGATCTGACTTCGACAGTGCGACAGCTGACTTTTCTCGGAGGGCATAGAAAGACTGCGGTACTTCGGAGTAGGCCATGATGGGATCCAGAAAATGCTCGATCCACACTCCGCAGGCTAGCACCCCATAGAGTAGGGCCAGCCAGGCGGGACTGACAGTCGCAGGTGATTGCCAAAATTGGCGACACTAGAGCTTTCAGACATGTCTCGCGAAATCCATGAACAGGATTTAGAGGCATACCTGAGTCTGGAAAGTCGGAACATGAATGATCACTGCAGTGAAAAGGTCAGCCAGAGTATTGCAGACACATACAGGAACATACTTAAGGATGGCTCTGAGGATTCGAGGCAAGATGCCACGAGTCTATCCGCCACTGTGCGGGAGGGCAACGAGATTATCAATTCGTCGATGCTCACATTATGCGAGAGACCCGACAACAAGTGCACGGAATTGCCGCTTGATTTGATTTGAGCATGGCTGGGGTCGATCTTCAGTTTCCTTGTCTGTGTTCGATATCAGCTCGGAATTGGGGAATGAGAACCCAGGTAACCACACACAGCGTCATCCATGAGAGCCCGCCAGTGGCTTGGATGGACAAATCGAGTCCCACTCGATTCGGATGGAAGAAGTCGGGCCCCAGGACTGGAGCGCTTATCCTTGCCTATCTCAGGATTTGACCATGTGCATTCACCGTGTGGTGCACAATGTTCTCGAGTGAGATGAGCAGCACGCGCGTGCGCTTGAACGTAGTGACAGGAGGTGCCATGATTCCGATTTCGGCAATTCGAACAAGGACGAGCGCGATCACATCGAAGTCTGTAATCACTTGAGTTAGTGCCAAGTTGTGCTGCGGGTGCGTACGAGTTGCATGCATCCTACTTTCTTTCACGACAGGAGGTACAGGACAGAAGCACTCGAGGCTTCTGGTCCCGTCGCTTCCGATCTGGCAGCGGCGAAGAAAAAACTCGATTGGTCACAGTCAGGGGCCGAAACTCCATCAGGATGCAGATTTCAGTGGAGAGCCGATGCTCGGGGCTACTTGGTTGTGACGGATGGAAACGGGTGTGCCTAAAGAGAGGGGAAGTCAGAACTTCCTCAATGGAAGGCGGACGATTCGTAGATCGACATCACGGGTTTCTCGGGTTTCACGGATTTCTCGGATTACTGGTAATGTAATCAAGTTTGCCGCAGTTCCAAGTTTCGGTAACGGTAACTTACCAATACAGCTGCAGTGGGTCGCCGGAGACCCCACATGTCAATCACTCTTTGGGCGAATAACCAACCGTTGACTCTCTACCTACCTTCCTCTCTTTGCTTTGATATACTCAGAGTACAAGGTGGCACTGGTTAGAACAACCCACTGTCCTCGCTTCTCTGATTCCCCTCATCTCTGGCTGTGAGAATGGCCCACTTCTGCCGGGTGGCTCGATTGTGATCGAAATGAGAAGTTCCACAGCCTATATAAGGCGAAAGTAGGCGCCATAGCACACATCCTTCACCCCCCAGAAACATACTGTTCACATACTGACTCGGCCTCTTGGAACGATGACAGACTCCCAGCTCTCGAAACCACGATTCCGCGTGGTGATTGTCGGCGGGTCCATCGCAGGCCTGACCCTCGCCCACTGCCTACTTCGACAACAGGTGGAATTCGTCGTCTTGGAGGCCCATGAGGAGATTGCACCGCAGGTCGGTGCTTCTATCGGAATCATTCCAAATGGTGCGCGCATCTTGGACCAGTTGGGAGTTTTCGACGACATCATAGAGGCTACAGAGCCCCTTCGTGACTCCTACTTCTGGAAAGAGAATGGCTCGCTTATCACCAAGAACAACGCCCCAAAAGTCATCCATGACCGGTACCTACCCTTCTTGCATATCAATACCTCAATGCTCGCTGACCACAACCAAGACATGGCTACCCCATTGCGTTTGTGGATCGTCAAGTCACACTCGAAGCTCTTTACAAGCATCTTGGACAATCGCAGGCTCATGTATTCACTGGGAAAAAGGTCGTCCAAGTCGAACATGTTGCCGATGGAGTGAAGGTGCACTGCGCAGACCAGTCGGTCTATGAGGGTGATCTCGTTGTCGGGGCCGACGGGGTAAGAAGCACAGTGCGACGGCAAATGTGGGACTACATGGAGTCAATTGGGCTGGAGAAGGAGGCACTGAAGGAAAGAGAAAGTGGGTTGCCTTCTTTCAGACTTCATACCAACGCAGTGCTGTTATACTGACTCTTCTAACTTCTTGGTCATAGCAATGACGTCTGAGTACAGCTGTGTGTTTGGCATCTCGACATCGACTCCAGGGTTAATCCCGGGGACCAGTCATCGAACTTTCGGCGAGGGGTGGTCGGCCCTGACTATCGTCGGAAAGGAGGGCCGGGTGTTCTGGTTCTTTTTCAAAAAGTTGGACCGGAAATACTCTGCCTCGCACATCCCACGCTTCGATCAAACCATGATTGGCCAATATGTCGACCCTTACCTGCAGAAGCCGATTACTGATAATGTACCTTTTGCCGAGGTATACAAGAGGGCAATAACCCGGACTTTGTTGCCATTGGAAGAGGCCTCCTATAGCCGCTGGGCCATCGACCGGTGGGTTTGTATCGGAGATGCAGCGCATAAGGTATGCTCTTGAACAAAATGATGGAAAGAAAAGCCCTAAGTGCGCGTGACTGACATCCCCTAACAGATGACCCCGAACTTGGGTCAGGGTGGTAACAGCGCAATTGAAAGTGCAGCCGCGCTTGCGAATAGTCTTGCTAGCTTGCTCCAAGCCTCCCATGAGTCGAGCCCCGCTGTAGAGGAGCTGAATAAATGCTTGCAATCCTGGCAAGAAAAACGGCGACCTCGCGTGCAGGCCATCTTCAAGTCAGCCTACAGCCTCACACGATTGGAAGCACTGAGTACACTCAAGGACAAGGCCATAGCACATTATCTAATGCCTTATCTCGAGCACTACTTGGTCGACAAATCATCTCGAACCTTCGTGGGGGCGACAAAGATTGATTACCTACCACCACCGGCCAAGTCCCTAGCGGGTACGATGCCTTTTACTGACTGTCGACCCGTGCCGGACTCCACAATTGGGGAACGGGCACTTTGGACACTGCCACTGTTGGGCATCTTCGCCTTAAGTAAGACAGCAGTGGAATCAATGCTCTCGCCCCTTAGATCACATCTGGTTCCGATGTTGAATAACGGAACCTGGACTGCTGCGAGTGGAGAAATTATGGATCTAGACACATCTCTTTATCATAACCGCTTCTTTGACAAGCTGATGCGGCCGCTGATTACTTGTTTCCTTCCTTCAATCACCGGATCAGACCCGCGCTCACGCATCCAGATGTTATCGTTCATGACGGACCTGGGACCAGTCTATGGAATCTGGTTGCTGGAGAGTTACCGCAAGTTGCACTCATGGCACCAGGTAATTCTGTGAGTTCTCCGCATACCAACCGACGTGAATTCTGACTCATTTGGTCGATGAAACAGACCCATGGCAGCAGGTAGCATATTTCAATTGGTGGGCATCTGGAAAGTTGCCCCTCTCTACCTCGCGTTGGAATATCTCCGCACGCCCCTGTCCACACTGCTCGCGGGCGAGAACAGAAAGATAACCTGTGGCCTCACCGGGTCTCTGGTTCTCTCCACCCTGGCAGGATACCACTCGATCACATATGCCAATTTCTTCGCCCCAACCCTCAAGTTGCGCCAGTGGTACAATGCTCTTTGGCAGGCTTTCCTACTGACCACTCCCCTCCTTCAGGGCACCATCCTGCTTGCGGCCCGCGTGCTCAACAGACCATCCCCGAAGTCACGGGATGTCCAGCATAAGCCACAGAGAAACGAACTGCAATACATCCGGTGGGCATACGGTACCTTCGCCCTAGTCTCCGGGCTCACCTTTGTTTACGGCCGGATGACGGCCCCACGGAATGTTTCCTTTAGTAGCATCTTCCTGCCTGATTTGCGAGACGCTTCGGTCCCAGTGAAGTCTTTCAGTGCCTGCATCGCGCGCTTCTTGAAGTATGATGAGCTCGTCTCGATGACGAGTGGGTTTGTATGGCTGGCGCTGCGCTTCCGCGAGTTGAAGCAGGCTGGAGCTCAATTTTCCTGGTGGAGAGCCGGTGGGGCATTCGCAGGGTCACTTCTTACTCTTGGACCTGGGGCGACATTTGCACTGGGTTGGGGTTGGCGCGAGGAGCTTTTATATCAGACGGCCGGAGAGTCGTAGAGTCAGTCATTGAAGGCAAGAGAGTTAGTCCGAGTCAGGATCTATCAAACCGTACGCATGTCTCGCAGACCTTCCAACAGAATTACCTGTTCTCAGTCTTCCCTAGCTGCAAGAACATATGATGCCGTAGCCTTCATCATTAAAATTAAGACACTGAACAGAAATAACTTCACCTAGCCTGGATTAATCCATCACTTAACCATACCCCTGACACAATATGAGCTTCTCCACCTTACCCGTCCTCAACCAAGCGCGTAGCGTCGAGAAGAGCATGGAATAACATGCAGCGCTGGCTGTTGTCTTGTGCTTTCATGCGAACACTACGTACCAGAGTCGAAGGCTATGATGGGGGTTTCAAGTATGATCCTCCGGGATCACCTGACATGTTGACATCATGCTAAGGACATAGCTTCTCCTTCCTTCACTTCCACTTCTCCTCCTCAAACTCATAACTCAAGATCATCCAGCCTGCTTCGGCTTCTCTCTCTCTATTTTCATAACGACCTCCTTATCTGTCTATCTATCTCTCTCTCCCCAAAGCGACATGACACCCCCCCAATCATGGATGCTCCCCTCTCTCGTCCCGGAGGATCTAACTAACTCTCGACGGCCCGTCTCCGCAAACCCACCTTGAGATAGTGGAGGTCCTCGACGAAGCCGCCGCCGAGATGAGTCAGGAGGAGAGCGACCGAGGGGGCGTCAAGCCCAACGTCCTCATTGAGCTGCTGTGCAGGGACACAGCCTCCGGCGCGCCAGCGATGGTGCAAATGTACGTCCAGATTCCCGTGACCGGCACGGAGTGGCAGCCGCCAAGCCAACGGGCCCGTCAAGCCGTCGATGTCGTATGTCCCCGTGCCAGAAAATGCATGGACGCGCACGGCAAGCTTCGCGATATACACTGCGAGCACGCCCCAGCACTTATCGGATCCCGGCAGACCACGCAGGGCCCCGGGGGCTGGGTGCCGGGAGGTTACGTGCTTTACATCGCCCTGACAACTGTCCGTGAAGAGGACGGGGGGATGGTTGCGCTGTCGACCGGTGTGATTGGCGAGGGGGCGTTTTACGAGATGTCGCCGGATGAAAGAGAGCAAGTTCGTCTGGCGTTCAAAGCTGCCTTCACGTAAGTTTGCTCTCTGCCGACAGGAGAGAAGGGATTTTGGATTCTGTTGATACTGAAAGTGATAGCTCCTTCGGCCGGCACCAGATCGTGCCATCGACCATGTGGGTGCCCAGTCAGCTGTTCTGGGATCCGGTGAAGCAGAAGATGTACTGTACCCCATCCATTCTATCCTCTTATCTCCAGTTCTATCTTCGCTAATGCGACTCCCAGCTTTTTTGTAGGAGACTTCAAGAGAACCGAGAGAGAATGGGAGTGGGACGGTGAGGAGTTTCGACGATGGAGAATCTCAGAGGAAGCTTACGAAAGAGCCATGCGCTACCGGCAGAGATACACCCGCTAGTTGAGCTCTCACGAGCCATCCTCTTCGGTTCAGGCGCTGACAAGCAATACTATCTCTGCAAATCACAATGGCTTAGTGCCAACTTGCCAATTCCCATTTGCCATGTAGGCCTCATAAATTCCTCGCTTTCCTCAATGCCCCTGGCCACGATTGGCCGTAGTTTCATTGCCCCAAGTAGGCCTGGATTGAGCATGGCTTTGGCCACATATCGGACTGCCTGCCGGCGGGTGTGTCATCAATATATCGGCCGCAGATGGCGTAGTGGTAGAACGTCGTCGGCTAGGCTTCGGATAACAGTAAGAATTAGAATTCTTACTAAGCCTCGAAGACTTCAGATTCGAATCCTATTGCAGTTATATACTCTATTTTAAGATATTTATTTCGATAGATCTAGAATAAAATAAGTCTACTAAAAAAGATAGATAAAAAGAACAGTCCATTTAAAAATTTGTAATATATTCTATATAGCTAAATTGGTCTAATTCAGCTTTGAATATAGATTTATATCTACTGCTTCTATATAAGATTTTTAGATTAGAAAAAACTGTCCTTAATATTCGAAATAAAATATGAATTAGATTTCTGAAAAAGCCTGGATCCAAAGAAGTATAAAAACAATTTAATTTAATTACTAGATCAAGACTAGGAATATATTAGAATATTAGGATATAATTTTATATTAATAAAGTATCTTTATAGCTTATATACTCGAAATGCGGGCTTCTACATAAAAATAGGCTTAGATTAATAGAATTATTATCATCATCATCATCATCATCATCACCACCAATGTAGTGTAGTCAGTCCGCTAGCTGAAAATTGCAGCCCCCCTGTTTCCCAGACTCGCGGTCGACGTGGACATGGCCCCGCGGCTTGCTTGCTGTAAAGTCAATCGCGTGCACTTCGTACGAGATATGCTTCGGTGTATGCAAGCGGGTTTGTTCGCACGTACGTACGTACTGTATACCTCCCCTATCTTGTGTGCCTTTAATCCTCCGCAGGAAGTGGGTTAGTCCAATCCCCTCACTCCAGTCACCGCGACGTACATCTTGGGCAACCCTTATTTGTAAAAGTCAGGTTCCCAGTGTATGGCGTTCGCATAAAAGCGATTGAAAACAGTCAGCGCTAGACCTCCTTCCATGTTACTCTGAAGATACGCATCTATTCGAGAAAGAACAAGATGCAAAGACCACTATTGTATTCGAGGAACCTGGGTAGGTGTGTCAAGGACGTGGGTAGACGGTGGATTCTGACTATCTGAGGCTATCTGCAGAACTAGCTAAGAACAACAAGGTGGGCGGTAAGCAGCAGCCTGAGGCCGCAGAGCGTCAACATGATGATGAAAATCGGCTACTCGAGGCTTCAATGAGTGAGACTCTGAGCATGGCCATAGCCGTGGCGGTGAGAAGTTTGGATATTGAGGCCTCATGGCCGCTAACACGTTGACTGCTCTGAAAATAAACTAGACTAGAGACGAGGGTCTTTATGATCCCTCTGCCACTCGATGGGCTCCAGGTGTTTCGTGCGATAGTTGAATTGGTTCCATTCTCGTTGGCAGGCTTTTCTCCACTAAGCATCCTCTCCATTATGCCGGTTTTTCTCAACCGGCGGAGTCGATCTTCCTCAAATTCTCCCTTTCCGATAATCGTCGCCATAAGTAGGCGGTCCAGTCCGCCTCAAGTAGTCGGGGAGGCTATCATACACCCAGGACTCGTAGTTGGTTGGCTTCGCAGCACGGCTTCGCTCTAGGGCCGCTCAGGCTGTTGGGATCGTATGTCCCCGCATGAGGAAATGCTTCTCGAGACCCGTGATGAACCTGATATCGCCGTGGCTATTCTGTCTCGGGGTTCTCAGAGTCTCCTGCAACGAAGCCAGGAACGGAGCGCGTTAGCAAAGCGATACCCATCAAGAAGCCGTGGAGAACAGCAAAAGATGCACAGGGCAGAGGGAGGGAAAGATCAGCGTAAGACTCACTGATTCCTCGTCTATAAGCTACCATCGGCGGGGGTCAGTACGCTTGTAGTCTCGCTGCCACTCAGGTGGCTCCAGGTGTTCAGTCCGGTAGTTGACATACCACTGGAATGATGGCCCTCAAAATGATACATACTTTGCAGGGTAAACATGCTTTCAGGACATGAGGATGGTTAAGAATCAAGGAAGGCCAGAAGGGATGGGGGGAGGGGGGGGGAGGGCAACACCATGACTTACTCGGCAAGGCAAGCGGAACCACCTCCTCGTTCCTTCCACCTCAGTATACTTGATGTATACACGGATACAATTCAGACGTATTGAACGCATACAGCGGGCACACGAGCTGATAACTTGACGAGGAGTGTGAGTATACCGGCGCTCTTCCCGGCGGCTTATTAGTAGACTGGAAGCGCCTCGACGGACAGCTTCTGCGGGTCCTGGCGCAGAATAAAATTCTTGATGAGAAGCTGGTTCGGCGACATGCCTAAAGCCTCTGTATTATTTTCCGAAATCAGCTGCTTTTGGAGAGAGGGTGAATGAAGACTCCAGCAATGGATGGGGGGTATCCAGGCTCTACAACATACTTGCTTTGGGGGAGGTTAGTGGATGGATTGATCTAAGAATAGGTTCTTGCATTGGCTGATCTAGAAGCTAGAATACTACTATTTCAAGCGTCGGTCCACGAAATCTCTCTGCCACTCGGGCGGCTCTAGGTGCTCCGTCCTATAATTGAAACGGTTCCATTCCCGCTGACATGCTTTTCGCCACCACACATCTTCCCCCTCCTCCCAATTCTCCCGATACTCGGGGAGAGGGCTTATATCACTGAGCTCGTCCAGTTGCCTGATTTTTTCCATCCATTCGTCGGTAGATGATGGAGTGGTTGACCTCTGGTCCTTCTTGGTTTGCGACACCTGTCGCCACAGGTATGCCGTCCACTCAGCTTCGCAATCGTCGTGTATCACGGTCGAGCTACCTTCTGATTCATAGTCTGTCTGCATGTCCTTGTCTTGTTTCTTGGACTTCATCTTCTGCACGTGCTGAGCCTGTTCCGGTGCCTTCATCTTCTGCATGTTCTGGACGTTACTCTTTGTGTCATGAATGTCCCCCTTCGTGTCCCGAGCCTGTTCCGGTGCCTTCATCTTCTGCATGTCCCGAACGCTGACCTTCGTGTCATGAATGTCCCCCTTCATGTTCCGAGCCTCTTCCTTGGCCTTCATCTCCTGCATGTTCTGGACGTTGTTCTTTGTGTTCTGAATGTCCGCCTTCATGTCCTGGAACATGACCTTCCTGTGCTCAATGTCCACCTGCATTTTCTGAGCCTGTTCCGGCGCCTTCATCTTCTGCATGTTGATCTTCGAATTGGAAGTATCGGTCTGCATGTCCTGGACGTTGATCTTCGTGTCATGAATGTCCGCCTTCATATCCTTAGTCTGTTTCAGTGCCCTCGTCTTCTGCATGTTGATCTTATA
>NW_020291491.1:138679-210646 GCF_003184765.1 Aspergillus aculeatinus CBS 121060
CGCCTGTACCTTCATCTTCTGAATGTCCGCCTGCATGTCCTGAGCCTGTTCCTGTGCCTTCATCATCTGAATTTCCGTCTGTACCTGCATCTTCTGCATGTCGGCCTGCATGTCCTGAACCTGTTCCTGTACCTTCATCTTCTCAATTTCCGCCTGTGCCTTCATCTTCTGCACCTCTGCCTGTGTTTCCTGAAGGCTGGACTGCATACCCTGCACACATTCCTTGAGCTTCTGAGCGTCGGTCTGCAAGTTTTGAGTGTGTGCCTCTGTCATTTGGATATCAATCTGCATGTTCTGAGCGTTCGCCTCGATCATGTGGAGATGTGCCTGCGTGTCCTGAGCCTGAATTTTCTGAATGTCTGTCTGTGCCTTCATCTTCTGCATCTCTGCCTGCGTCTCCTGGAGGTTGGCCTGCATACCCTGAACATACTCCTTGAGCTCCTGAGCGTCGGTCTGCAGGCTCTGAGTGTGTTCCTTGGCCAATTGAACGTCCGTCTGAATGTCCTGGACGTTGATCTGCATGTTCTGAACGTCGGTCTGCATGTCCTGGACGTTGCTCTGCATACCATGAACATACTCCTTGAGCTCCTGAGCGTCGGTCTGCAGGCTTTCGGTGTGTTCCTTGGTCATCTGAGCGTCGGTCTGCATGTCCTGAGCGCTCGCCTCGATCATCTGGACATGTGCCTGCGTGTCCTGGACAATGGCCTGCATCCCCTGCATCATGTCTTCCAGGCTGCTGCGAACGATGTCCTTCAATTCATCGCGCAAGATGTCTCGAATGTCTTGCCGAACAGTTGTCTTCATCACATCGTGGATCAATTCTTTGAGTTTGTGGACCTCCGACTCGATGATGTCGGTGGGCACCTTCAGCTTCCAGCTGTCGAGGGCTGGCTTTCCGGTTCTGAGTCCTAGGGACCCGATGGGGTTGACCACGAACATGGTGTCGTGATCTAAGATCTGCGATCCGAGGAGGGGGTGTGAGGTCGAGGTCAAGATAGGGTGTGAGGTCGAGCGTGAGGGAGAGGTTAAAACAAGGTTCAAAGGTTGTTGGAAGTCAAGAAAGGGATTGCTGATAGTGCTCATGGAGCACGAACTGAGTTCTGACAAAGGTTTGAGAGAGTCGTGATTCTGAAAGTGCTTGTAAAGCGCAGAATGGGGTTGGAAAACGGGGGTAGAGAGGATGGTTGGGGAGGAGAAGTCGACGATGGGAATAGACCGGGGGGGACGGGGGGATATCGTCGTCGACCTGCTCCATTGCTGCGGTGACACTGAAGGAAGGAGGACGGCAGGTGAGTAGATAATTAGGGCAAGTACGGTTAGGAGGAGGAGGAGGAGGAGGAGGAGGAGGAGAAAGATTGAGGAAGGAGAAGGAGGAAGGCGAAGCAGAATACAACAGCAGAAGGAAGGCGCCGGGAAACCGCCGGAACAGCACGCGGAACACCATACTGCAATACCCAGTGGCTGTCCGTTAAGAATATCAAGGAGAATAAGTCGTCAAGAAGAAGTAGTTGTCGACGAGGATGAGTTTTCAAGGAGGACGAGCGAAGATGGAGAAAGGGTTAGGGCTGAAATCCCCTGTAGAGTGAAGTAGCGGGTGCGGGGATGCCAGTACAAGGCTATCCGCGGTAATCAATCGAGCTTATTGACTTGAGGTCTATTGAGAATGAGCCACTATCAAACAATGCAGAGCAGCATAGGTATAGGCAGGTCATAGTGGGTAAGCTGTAATAGCTCGATATCGATGGGATGGTAGATGAACAGGTGTAGCCGCCCCTTGTAGCCAATTTATCTTTCTCAATGATCCTCTTATAATATCCTCGCAAGGCAGATATATCAAGACCCTGACCGGGGATTTGAGTCAATGGATGAGGAAGCAAGTCCCCTCTAGCATTCTTGATGGCCCTCTTACGACCTCTTCGTAAGGTAAATGTCAGACAGCCTGATCTAGAATTTTGTAAATCAATACAAAAGCAAGTCCGACACTCCACAATTCCATCCCAGCCGTGGCGCGTAAGAAATCCGAGAGAGGTTCACCTGAAGTTCCCATGTTCGTTGCCTGTAACGAATGCCTTTGACAGTTCTGGATCGCCTACATAGTGCATGATCTAGCAAAAGAACTATAGGCGAGTCGCATAAACACCGACAAGGGAACCTATCTGCAGTACTTTCAAGTGAGATGTGAGTGTCAAGCATATAGTAGAGACTCATCTCCCAAGCCAGACCCCTATCCCAGCCCGCCACACTGCACCAAGACACGAATAAACCCCCAACATCAACCGGAGCGTCATAGACAGCCAAAACCCCTCAACAACGCGACAACCCTACACCGCAACAACAACAACAACAACAACAACAACAGACCACCCACCATTTCCCAGAACAACATACGCAACAACCTAGTTTCTCAGCACCTCAAACACATTTGGTCATGTCCTCCGCCCTCACAACCGTGCATACAGCATAACAGCAATCCTCTCTCGCCCGCATCTCCCTGGCCTAGCGACACAACCAACACGCATTCTCAACCAAGGCACGCAGACTTGCGCTCCCACTGTTCCTGGCTTTTCGTTCTAGGTATATAACTTCGCTCTAGGTATATGCAATACCTCACTCCCACGGTCCCCAACCCCGCTCCTACGAATCCCCAATACCCTCCGCTCAACCCGCCCAGCACACGCAGCACATCGCCCACCCCACCCTTCGATCGACATCCCCAGCTGACGCCCTTTGCTCCGTAGGCTCACAGCCACTGCTGGCCGGTATTACCGTCCGGACTACCTGCATATATGTTGGACATTTACTATACTACAAACAATAAGTGGATTCCGTCTCGAAGGACTCTGGTTTTTCGTCATCTGCATCTTTTCTGGTATCAAGCTACTTTCCTATCGTTCCTCTGTTTTCTCAACTTGTTCTTGTTCCATTGATATAGAGGTTGGTGCTGACGTCTACCAACTAACTACATGCTACGCAGTCTCGTTCTGCCGCAATGTTCCGCTCTCCGGCCTGGCGCGTGGTCGACTGGGATGGACGCGGCCTTTCGGCATCGATCAATCCACTTCCATTAGATCGCAGAGTTCTTTCGTCCTACGTGACAATCGCGGCTATCGACATCGGATGAAAGATTTCTATTGGAAAATTCCTTGTATTTTTTTTTATCCAAGATCATGCCACCATGTGCAAGGTATGAATGCTAAGTACGGTATATCAACTCAAGGTTTCAACATAGTCGATCAAACTGTCCACCCAACCAACCCGAATGCATGCATACTCAGGGCTTCGAATCAAAACCCAGAACAGAATCATGGTATCAGTATCATAAACGGCGAGGGGAGGGAGCCCCACGCATGCTCTATCAGTTTGAGTTGAGGAGGCCGTCGGCATCTCCACACACACAAGGAAAGTCAAAGAGAAAGAAGATGAATAGGGGTATAAAGTCGTAAGAAACAAAAAAAAAAAAAAAAAAAAAAAGAGAGCCTAGACAAGGGGGGGGCTTGTTATGCATGGACGGCTTGCTCGGGAGAGCTAGGAGGTAGTTTTGGAGGTGGTGGTTGCTCGTCAATGGCAGTGCTACTACCGGCTTTGGGGGACATAGGCTCGTCGATGATGCTCAGAGGCGCTTCTTGAGTAGCGGTGGGAAAGGAGACTTCAGACATCTTGGCACTCGAATCGGCAACATCATCGTTCTCGCCCTTCTTCTCCTCAGGGAAAAGAGTCTCAGAGGCTTCCTTGAACTCCTCCGTCTCATCATAGAAATGAACACTTTCGCGCGCTCCAGGGCTGGTACTCCGCAAAGAGTGCGGGTAGCGTGGATGTAAATTGGTTTCTGAGGTAATGGACTCGCCACCGCTGCCAATAGCTGGGTCTGATGCTCGCGGCTCGTCAGACGGGGTGGGTTTCCGCAACTTCAAGCGCTCCTCCGGCGGCATATTCTGCCATTCGCTCCCGAAGGTGACGATCGAGGCCTTCTTGCCGTGTACCGTAAAGCTAGCGGACTTTCGCGACAGACCTTCACCATCATGCGTACCTTGCGCATCCTCGAGCGCGGCCAGGCTGGATGCTGAGTCGCGTGTTTTCTTGCTTCGTGGGTGGTTTCCGTGTACGCTCGGCGCATCGCGAAGGGTGCGGTGAAGACTGCGTCGGATTCGACTTGTGCGATCGATCGAGGTCCTAGATTGCGTGTCCTCGTGCTTCGATTCAGTTTCGTTGTCCTTAGAGGCAAGAGACGGCCTTCGCGAGGCTTCTAGGAGACCAGTTTCCCGTAGGATGCGCTCTTCGCCTTCATCGAAACTATTGGGCACGGTAAGCTTAGATGCGTGGGACCCAAGGCTCACAACATCCATTCTGCTGGCAGCACTAAGAACAGAAGCCTCCCGAGTGAGTCGGCTTGCACGATCAGGGGAACTTGACATGGCACGTTCCTTGGCAGCGTCAACAGAAAGACGCCTACTAGCGCGATCAGGCTGATCAAACGAAGCGAAGGATGCCGGAATGCTCGGCCTTCTCACATCCGCCGAGGCAGGGTGTGATGGTGGCTGAGAGATGGAAGGTGGTTTTGCAGAGCTTGGATGTGGAGAAGCTTCCCGAATGGGGGAGGTGACTTGAATGGTCTCGGCTTCCTCGTACGGTCCCTCTACAGCATTGCTAGCGCTCGGAGCAGGAATCTGGAGCTTAAGGCCTTTTGGTTCAATCGTGGGCGGGGCCTCTTTCACCTCCTCACCCAAGTCTCGAACAAGCACCTCCCTGTAGCACCTGGTACGCCATATGTCCTGTCTCACCCATTTAAGCTTGGCGGCCATACGACCAGCCGCCATGATGACCTGTTCGCGGGCCCTAGAGTTCACGGGAGTCAGCACCTGTAAATGCCTCGCGTTCCGCAACAGATCATCGAGCTGCCTCTGGCTGACGAATAATTTCTCGTTGGCCTCTCGAATTTTGTAACGCATTAATTGAGCCTGTGATGCAAGCACGTCCTCGCCCATGTCGGCCGCAGGATTCGGGGATGGTGGTTCCCTGTCTGTCAAAGACGCAGAGGAGCCCCTGCGACTCATGCGATTGCGCTGTGCCTCGTAGTTGGTTGCTATCATCCCTTTGCTTGGAACCCCAGTGGTCTTGAACGCGGCCGCATAATTAAGTTTTGCCAGCCAATCATTCATGTCAGCTTCCGAGTTGGCCAGGAAGACCTCTTCAAGAGCGTTAGAGCGGACATAAACAAACGCATTCTTATGCTTCTTGTAACTAGAGTCAAGCAAAGCAACAGCATCTTCTGTCGGCATCATGCCATCAGGTTTGAAGTCGGTCAGAGGGGGCTTGAAGGTAACGGCCCGACGGCGACCTTCCTTGACGTGTGACTCGTGTTGGTGGATGAGGGACTTAACCCAGTTGACGTCCCGGAAAAAGTACAGTTTCGAGAAAGTAAGAAGAGCGCCCCATTCCTGCCACGGAGATCGGGCTTTTTTCTTCTTTGGGTCTTTGCGCCAAAGCAGACCGACCTTTGCCACTTTAATGTCGACTAGACCTGGGCTCGAGTCAATCGGGTTCTCCATACTGGACGGCATGAAAGCGTCGGGACGGGACCGGGCGGAGACGATCTGCAGGACCGCAGATCTTGAGAATGCTCGATGGAGACCTTCTATGTCCGGAGGTCCTTCCGTGCCATCACAACGGTAAGTATCGTCGAGGTTCATGACATCCTTCAGACTTGGGCGAAGGGAGTCGAGCTTGTTGTCCATGATCAAGGTGTAAGGATCTACTGGCTCTTTACCCAAGTGATCGGAGCTGGCGGTTTTGAATAGAGCTCGTCGGGGCTTTGGGAGGTGACGTCCATTGAGGTTGGTGTCCTCGATATGGATGAAGGGCGTATAGGAGATGTTCTCATAGAAGCATTCAAGAATGTCCTCTGATATGCCTTCCCCTCGAGTGTTCCTCACATAGTCCGGCTTTTGCATTTTGCGCTTGTTGTTCTTGTTGAAAACATCAGTGTGCAGAATTAGGATCGAGAACGCGATAAAGTATGCCTGGTCTACAGATTTCTGAAGTCAGCTCAGTACAAATTAGGGAATCAAAGCTAGTACCTGGATTTGCGAAGATACCAGGATTACATTCGTGGTATCGATCCGCAAAGCTTTGGAGGAATCTGTCAATCTGCTGCGTCTCCTTTGGTAATTCCACCTCCATCAATAGCTTTCGAATGGCCATGTCAATTGGGTCGCCAAAGAACGAGAACCCCCGCATGTACTTGCGCAATGCGGTTTTGTGAAATTCGTCATTTGCTTGTGAGAGCACACTAGCGATAGCGCTTTTTGAAATCGCAGCTTCCAAACGCTCTAGGTACGTGGCTGGCGTGTCATCCTCCTGCCTGGCCGGATAGGATGGCGTTTTCGAGACAGGAGTGTCTGCGCCTCGGGCAGCAGGTGAACCGCTGCGAGGATAGGGTGGCTCGGAATTCTGTCGGAGTCGTTGGGGGATGTTGAAAATATCACCAAAGCTTTTGCGCCCGCTAGTCGAGGTCGACGTACGTCCGGAAGGTGTAAGATGAGGCGATGCCTGCTGCTCACTGGAACGTATGTTCGCCAAGGAGTCCAACGTTGACGAACGCGCGCGTGTATTCAAGGGGTTTCGGTTCCTGGTCGAGGGCGTTGAACGAGCGGAGTGGGTCGAATTGGCGGAGTCATTCCTCAAAAGAGGCGGTCGGGGGGACGCAACTCCTGCGGAACGAGAAGGAGACGGTAACGGGGAGATGTTGTCTTGCTCTTGCGCATCTGGTGTAGTTGGCTTGGGGCCTGTTTGGCCATTCAAGGATTTGGGAGTGCGACCGTTCATCGATTGTGACGCAGTGGGTCTGGGTGGTAGGGGGAACAGAGGGTTGCGATTTCGTTTCAAGCGTGGCATACGGAATCGTTTCGCGCTGGATATTGAGCCTTCATTGGAGGGTACTGGACGGGCAGCTCCGTGATCACCAGAGCTCTGGTCAGACCGAGAAGACTCAGAGAACCGCACGTCAACCATCGAAGAACGATTAGACTCCGCCAGATGATCCCGCCCGTTACTCCGAATCGATGTAGTCGATAAACGGCCTGGCTCCTCACCGCTCACACGATAAATCGAGCGACTGGTATCCGCGGCTTGTGGTCCTGTCGAAGACTGGGCCACATATCGTGGTCTTCCATGGAGACTACCTTGCTCAAGAGGGAGTTCTTCCGTCGAGGCCTTCTTGTTATCCGGGAAGAATTTGAACTTGGTCTTACGCTTGACCGGCTCGTCAATTTCATGACCCGTCGGAGCAGTCGTGATGATAGTCGGAGCTAAGAAAGAGACCCCGGCGAATGGTTAGCGAGGGCTCGTAATCATAGCGATGGCAAGAATAACTCACGTGGAAGTTCGGGCACAGGAGGTATATCTTTCTCTCCTTTGGCATAAGACTTGGACAGCTGAGGGTCCGACGCGTGGCGGAGTCTCATGAAGCTGAACCGGTTTATGCGCCAATTGGGACCGCTCCCCGGCAAAGGTGGATGGCCCGTATTTCTCGGTCTCGGGCTTGCGTCATCCGTGCGACTGCGTGTTCCTGTGAGACCATTGTTGCCCTGTCCTTCATTCGCCTGTTCGTCGAATTCTGGGCCGGCCAGAGAGGGTGAGCGAGGGGCCGACTCGGAGCGTCTTGGGTTGAGTGCGGTCGTGGAGAGTGTGGGACGTGGTATTTGTTCGCTATGGCGGGATTGTGCGTTTGGCTCGAACAAGTAGCTCCGTCGCTTGGCTTCATTGCTATCAGAAGAACCGATCCGTAACCCCTTCCAGTGCATAGTGAGCGTGTTTCCGGCGGACGTTTCTTTGGGTAATCCTGCAGCGCAACCTAGCCAAGAGACCCATTCGATTGTGTATGAAGTTTTAGTCACTGATTCCACCGCGCAGAATGTACGACACCCTATGAGACTGGGGCCGCGGGAACCTGTTGATGGTAGGGATACTGTGCGAAGACGTCACTGCGGATCAGACCGATTTGCATCGCGATCGCCTCGAAAGGGGAATATCAAGCCGGGCGGACTAGGGGGAGGTCGTTGGGCAGCGAATAGCGAGGCCGTAAAAAGGGGGGGAGGGGAGAGAGAAGCAGGGAGGAAAGGAGGCGGCGGGCAAAAGTCGATCACCGATGCAGAAATTCCCGTTTCAAAGTCAAAACCGTCGAAGCTCCCGGTAGGAGCTATTACATCGCCAGGTGAATGTGCGATTTCACTGTGTATCGAGGAATCGGAAAGAGGAATTGAAGTGACGCAGCGAGCGATCGGCCAAAGACGGAGAGAGAGGTGTGATGCTTGTCGTTGTTGGATCGGGGGGGTTGTGCTGGTGGTGGTAAAGAAAGTTTGGCAGGCAAACAGGAGGGGTAAAGAAATGAAAGTCAACTTTTTGAGGGGTGTTTGAGGGGAAATGTCCAACAGAGACTGCTGGTGTGAGAAAGAAGAAGAAGAAAAATGGGTATTAGGCAGGGAATGATAATAAAGAGAAAAGCGACTAAGAGACGGTGTGGGGGGTAAGATGAGAGAAGGCCGAGACGAAGAGGGGGGGAGAGGGTGGTTGGCGAGGTAAGGATAAGCTGGCGATGCTGACGACGGGCGGCGGAAGTGGAGGACTGGATGGAGTGCGTGTGTACTCACTCCGTGGGTATGGATGGATGGCCTAGGAGCCTGAGAGGAGGAGGAGGCCCGCCGAGAGCAGGATTCCAGAAGAGTGACTAGTCGGATTCCAACAAGTTGGCTGTTCCTAAAGGACTAGGACTAGGACTAGGACTACCGGGCCGAGATTCACACGTGCGGGTAGGTACGGTAAGATGGTAAGGTAGTAAAGTACGGAGTAAGTTACTCAGTAGTACAGCAGCAGTACCTAGCTAACTTTACAGAATTAATCTACTAGCACACCACCACAGGGCTGGCTGGTTAGCTCCCAATTTCAGCCCCTGTAAGATTCTTCTTCCCTGATCCGGCACTTGTCTGCTTCTGCATCTGCCTTTTTCCATACTGTGTAGACATTGTGCTGTGTACTCACTTCATAGAGTGTCGATAATATGTCTCATCTGGAAGCACGGGTGAAACTGTCCGTGGTCCCAACATTGTTTCTATCTTTATCAATGGGCCAGCGACCCTGACAGTTCTGGCGTGCGTTTCTCTGATACAGTGCTTGTATACCCCATCCAAATATAGAGAGACGCGGGTGCATGGATGGATCTGGTAGAGATTGCGCTCGACCCTAGTTTCTCCCCTGGCCAGGATGATGCTCTTGGCCCCTTTTCTTCCCTTTCTTCCTTAAACATGGGCTATTTCGAGGGATTCAATGCAGCCAAATTTAAACTTGAGAGAAATTAATCAATCTTCATTTTCAATCAATTGCTGACTAAATATAGACAACAAAATGAGTAAGAGCTGAACGTTTAGCATTTCAATACTTGTAACCTGGCACTGTGCACAAAACTGTAATGTGGAGGAGGATGTACAGTACATAGCGTATTCCGTACAGTACTCCGTACAGCACACGCAATCCGCAAGGCCCAAACCTATACCCACTCACGTGATCGATGTTCTGGCCACGTCAAGCGCCCCAACTGTCGTCATCTGTCCCTTTTCCCCTTGTGTCCCCTTCACTCAGAGACTTTTTCCCAAGACTTAACGAGAGAACAAGGCCACTTGGTGGGCATGGGCAAGGGTGATTATCCACACTCTCCGCTCACTCTCCCCACCATCCACTCATGTCAAGAATCAGCATGGTCATTAGAGCCTTGGAGAGACGTTGTACCGGCACATTCCAATTGGGCAATTGCGGACCCCCTTCCCTTCTCCCTCTCAACCGCAAATGGGTTTACTCATAGGATACTTGGGGAAGTGGATGGCTACTAGGGAGGTAGGGCCTGGCCAGCCGCCCCTTCCTCTCGAACCAAGGGCCACGAAAGGAACCGAACCACCACACCAAATTCGTCCCCTTCATATCGGTCCTGAAGGGTTGGCTCTGCAATGTAATTTATATAAAGTCAACCCGTTCATCTGTTCGGCCTCCTCCGGCTTCCGCATGCGAGATGGTGTCAAGCGTTAGGCTTGGCAAGAACTCATCTCGGGGTTTTGGTTTGTCATTGACAAGGGCTAACAATACGTAAGACATAAATACCGCTCACCTGTCAAGATCAATGTTTCGTGGGGGCTAGACCCAATGCTTTCTGAATGCGGCCATCCTATCGTATTCCATTCACAAATTAATTCAATGTGCATCGCAAGATAAAATAAAGCGACCGTCGCATTTCGAACAAGGAAATATCATGGGTTTTGAGAGTGTCTGGTGTAAGATCGATGCCGGCCGCTGCCGTTACGGGGATATATAACTGCAAATATCGCAAGCGACGCGTACCCACAAACGCAGTATCCAATATCTGAACCGTCAAAGGTAAGCCATCGACAAAATGTTCGATGTGCCTGGGCCGTCGAGCTATCGTCTATTGATAAGGTCTTCTTAAACCTGTTCTAGAAGAAACGATTTGATTTCTCCATGGGTGGTGCATGCAGGCCGCGACTGGCCGCAGCAAATCTGCACGGTCAGGGGAAACTCCATGAAAATGCCCTCCACCGCCATTAGGATGCTTTCTATCTTCTTTCACCGAAGGCAAGGGATTTCTGAAATTTCTTGATTTCCTTTTGTACTTCACCGCACAGGAAGAGCGCTGCGAAAAAGAACGAGACCACGTTATTCCATGATATGAGTGTTGCAGGGTAGTCCTGCGATGAGTTTGTGACATGTCAGCCGGGAAGCTGAGCAAGGAGAATGCGAGGTACGCGATCTTTCGAGTTCCGGTTCGTGTCAAGGAGAAGCGACGGTGATAGAGGAAATGTGATGCTGGCTATCAGTGACATCGTCCTTTTCTTGACAAGAAGCGCTGGAGTCAGAGCTAGAAAGCGACTCTCTTCGTATAAAAACATCGAGCTGTTTTCCGCTCAGCGCAGTCCAAGTCTGCAACGTGAAGTATGAGAGCAAGAGCACTGCCATGCAAGAGGGCACCTTTCTGTAAAAGGCTAGCTCAAAATGACCTTCCGGGTCGGTCTAGTCGAGTTGGGATTAGTGGCCGGCCCTGCCAGTCAGAGTCAGCGGAGTCGATAGAGAATCTGGCAGCCGATGATGAGGATCCAGGCGTACTAATCCGTTGTTTGCTAATGGACAGCTCGACACAATGGCTCAATTCACACGCTTGGGTATTTCTTTATGGCCCACCTCAGTATCTGGGTTCTTATACTTCGTTATCCGACGTTTGAAATGCCAGAAGAACAATTATCTTGTAACCAGAGTGTAATCAGAGTACAGTCTTTGAGGCTGCCTAATGTTTGGAAGGCGGATTTATATTTCCTTCCAAGGCATGTGAGTGGAACAACCTAATGAAAACCAGGGAGATGCACGAGTCTCCAATTGTAAATGATAGTCAAGCTTAAAAGTGACATTTTGATATCGATGCCTATCACAATTAAAATGATCGGCTAGACCCACGGTGCGACCTCGTGTCCCTGATGCCTGAGGCGGAAAGCTCAGCCTCGCCGTTGCCGTCATTCTCACACCCTCGGCTCTTCAACTTTCTTTTCTTCTCACTTCACTGCAATCAACCTTGCTATCACTCGAGTATTCCGCCAGACATTCGTCTGGGGAATTGATGTGCAACCAAGGTCACTCGTACATTTTCCGTGATGCACCTAGCATTCGCCATGCGCTATTTTCTGTTTCTAGTCCTCCTGCTGGTCGCAACGGTCGCCCTGGTCTCCGCCGTCCCCGCAGGCTCCAGCATCACTCCACCGCCGCCGATCGAGCCCGTTCAAATTCTATCCTGCCAGCCACCCGATACCCGAAGGCCATGGACTCGGTTTCGAGACTGGGTCATTGAGTCTATATGGAGTATACCAAAGTCCGCCAGCAGTTCACTGCGCGGACACTCCCCGCCTCCTCAGGCTCTGGCGCGATACGGCAGCGATGTGGTTCTACGGTTCACCTTGCGCAACGAGGATCAAGCGGAAGCACTGGCTCAAGCATCTGATATCTTGTTCCTTGACGTCTGGGCGTCGACGCCCCAATTTGTCGATATCCGTTTGGCCCAGGAAGTGGTAAGTCTCCGACTGATTGATTACTGATAACATGCACCGACGCTGATAACGCTTGCGGCGCCTAGATCCCCTCACTTCTCGGCTTATTACCCGCCTCCCTCTACACTGCCTACACCCCCTTGATCGATGATCTAGCACACAGGATTTATGCCTCTTACCCGAGTCGCAGACCGGTGGGGCTGCATGGCCAGTCGGGTTATATCCCCTCAGGTCGGCAAGCCACGCAACTCGGCGATGTCTTTTTCCACGAATACCAACCCCTCGGCGTCATTGTGCCCTGGATGCGTCTGATGGCTTCGATGTTTCCTTCCCATGCGCAGATGACCAACGTGGGAATATCCTATGAGGGCCGAGAAATTCCCGCACTCCGACTGGGTGTAGGCAGCAATCGTGACAAGAGCCCCACGCCGCGCAAGACCATCCTCCTCGTCGGGGGGAGTCATGCTCGTGAATGGATCAGCACCTCGACAGTGAACTACGTTGCCTACAACCTGATCACCAAGTACGGTAAGTCCAAGGCGGTCACCCGGCTGCTGGAGGACTTTGACTGGGTCTTAGTGCCCACGCTCAATCCCGACGGCTACGTATACACCTGGGAGACGGATCGTCTCTGGCGCAAGAATCGCCAACAGACCAGTCTGCGGTTCTGTCCTGGGCTGGATCTCGATCGGACCTGGGATTTCCAATGGGACGGCGAGCGGACGCGCTCCAACCCCTGCTCCGAGAATTATGCGGGAGACGAGCCATTCGAGGGGTTGGAAGCACAGCAGCTGGCTCAATGGGCTCTCAATGAAACGCAAAATAACAACGCCGAGATTGTCAGCTTTGTGGATCTGCATTCCTATTCGCAGCAGATTCTGTATCCTTTTTCGTACTCGTGTTCGTCTGTCCCACCTACCTTGGAAAGCTTGGAAGAGCTTGGCCTCGGGCTGGCCAAGGTCATTCGGTATGCCACGCATGAGATCTATGATGTCTCATCGGCGTGTGAAGGCACGGTCACCACGCGAGCGCCGGATAGTGGACGCTTCTTCCCCATCGGTGGATCCTCGGGTGGTAGCGCTCTTGACTGGTTCTACCACCAGCTACACGCGACCTATTCTTATCAGATCAAGCTCCGCGACCGTGGTAGCTATGGCTTTTTGCTTCCCGCGGAGCATATCATTCCCACCGGGAAAGAAATCTACAATGTGGCCCTGAAGTTGGGATCTTTCCTTCTCAAGGGGAATGCCTTCGAAGTCGACTGGGAAGCCGAGATGGAAGACACCGGAGTGGTTGCTACGTCGGAGGATGATTTTAAGTCTATTACTGGAGACCACCTGTCTGTAGTCGATGACGAGGCCACGGCCCACGACACTGACTCAGACGAACCAGAGGAATGGGAGGTGGTGGATTGGACGGAACAACATTCGTTCGAGTTCCGTCGGTGATCGAGTTGACTTTACAGAAAAGTCTGCACTTGCGATTTGTTTCTTTCTCCACCCGGGGACGATACCTAGCTGATGGCTTGGGACGATGATTCTACGACTATGACTAATGATGTTTGTTTGGCAGCATGGGATGAACCAGGAACCGGTGTATATTTTTTTTTTAATCTTTCGGTACAATCTATGACTGTTGATATCTGACCGAGATGACTTTATCACTATGTTTCACTGTTTTCACCATGGTCATCTTCTGGTTCACTTGAGTAATGCTATGGACAGGTGCGGCCGTGACGATCGCCTACTGTCATAGGCACCGAATCCGTGCGAAGTCTTGCCCTCGTGTCTTGGCCATGATAAAGTTTCTTGGGTGCCAAGCTGGCTATCGCTCCAATTTACCAGGAAGTCAGAGAGTTTGGTCAGGTTACACTGATAGAGGGGAGAGGGGAGAGGGGCGGGGGGGCGAAATTGGGAGACGATTAGTGGGTGAGATGAGTAATGGGCTGTGTGGGCGGGATAACTACTGTGTAGTATTGTGAACAGGTGCAATGATAAGCGGCGGCGGCGGATGGCGATAAGCGGTGCTTGGCGGGATAAGCAGAGGCAATGCATTGGGTAATGCCAATCCTGCCAAGCCCGTTCCCCGCGGGGTGTGATTAAAGCCTGACAGAGAGCCGTGGTTGACGGGAGGAGAGAGAAATCTTCCACATGAATCTATCAATAAATATCCTCACGTTCGGTGACTGTACAGAAATGCGCACAATCGGCAATATATCAATTCCTCCAAATGCAGCCAGCATGCAAAGTGCCAAGGCATCCGCCTCGGGTCCAGACCACACCCACCAGTGAATGGTTGCGATAATGCAAAGAGAGGAAGTGCTTACTTACTTTGGTGCAGTGCCTCGTGGATGGGATGAGCCGCGGAGAGGGAAGAGGAAACAGGGGCCGACGCCTATCATCGGCTGTCCAATACGGGCTAACTACGGGCAGTCAGATGTCATATCATATCATATCCCACCTTCCAATGTTACCTCCCCCGGCCTGAAGATCAGCCTAGTTCCTAACAGTCGCCGCGTTATTTTCTTTTTCTCACCTTCCCCCCCCCCTGCTCGACCTTTTCCATCTCTCTCTTTCTTCTTTTCTCATCCTTTTCCAACCTCTTGTTTCTTCCTCCTGTTCACGACTAACCCAATAGCTCACGGTCTGCACTTCAGCTATCTCCCCAGATGGGCTACAGAGAGGAGCCCCTCTTCAAAGAGGGCTATGCGACCGATGTACTCACGGCGGAAGAGAGCACAATCCAAGCTCCTGGTGACAATGAGCTCCATCGTGCTCTCAAGGCCCGCCACATCACCATGATCGGTGCGACCCTGTTCTGTCCGGCTGCACATGCCATTGGGAAACTAATCCGGGGTCTCTAGCGATCGGCGGGGCCATTGGAACAGGTCTCATCATCGGAACAGGATCTGCCCTTGCAAAGTAAGTTCCTTCCCGAAAGCTGTGTACGGAGAGTGAGCTGACATTTCCCTCAGAGCTGGTGTAGGTGACTGCTTGCTCCGAATATCACAGATTAACATCTGACGCGCATCTAGCCGGCCTCTATCCTCATCTCTTACTCTATTGTCGGTCTTGTTGTCTACATGGTGATGTGTGGTCTGGGAGAGATGGCTGCCTGGCTGCCGTTGTCTTCGGGCTTTACTGGTTATGCTGTTCGATTCTGTGACCCGGCACTGGGCTTTGCTATGGGCTATACGTACGTTGAGTTTAAGTTCTACCTGTGTCCGTTCCACTGACAGCAAGCAGGTACTGGTTCAAATACATCATCGTCACCCCCAACCAACTCACCGCAGGCGCACTTGTCATATCCTACTGGATCGACAAAGAACGAGTCAATCCGGGCGTATGGATCACCATATTCCTCGTTTTGATCGTCTCGATCAACTACTTCGGAGTGCGCTTCTTTGGCGAGTTCGAGTTCTGGCTCTCGTCCTTTAAGGTTGTTGTGATTCTGGGGTTGATACTGCTGTCTTTCATCCTCATGCTCGGGGGCGGCCCGGACCACGACCGCAAAGGGTTCCGCTACTGGAAGAACCCCGGTGCATTCAACACCTACATTGACGACGGACCAGCCGGTCGGTTTTACGCCTTCTGGGCGACTATGGTCTCTGCCACGTTCGCCTATCTGGGTACCGAGCTGGTGGGTGTGACGGTTGGCGAAGCGGAGAACCCCCGCAAGACCATCCCCAAGGCCATCAAACTGACCTTCTACCGCATCGTGGTGTTCTATATCCTCAGTGTGCTGCTCGTCGGCACTTTGGTCCCGTACGACTCGGACGAGCTCATCTTCGCCACGAAGCAATCCTCCTCGGCCGCCGCGTCGCCGTTTGTGGTTGCCATCGTGCTCGCTGGTATTCCTGTCCTCCCGCACATTCTCAACGCCTGCATCTTGCTGTTTGTCTTCTCCGCTGCCAACTCGGATCTCTATATCGCTACCCGTACCATCTACGGGCTGGCCAAGGAGAACAAGGCCCCTAAGTTTCTGGCCAAGACCGACCGGCGCGGTGTGCCGATCTACGCACTGGGGGTGTGCGCGGCAATCGCGTGCATCGCGTACATGAACGTTTCCTCCGACTCCAAAGTGGTGTTCGGCTACTTCGTCGACCTCGTCACGATTTTCGGACTGCTGACCTGGGTCTCGCTGCTGATCACGCACATCTACTTCGTGCGGGCGCGCAAGGCCCAGAACGTGCCCGTCAGCGACCTGGCGTACCGCGCTCCATTCGGGGTGTACGGATCCTACGCCGCATTGGCGTTTTGCATCCTGATCTGCCTGACGAAGAGCTTCGACGTGTTCACGCACAACAAGAAGTGGGGCAACTTCAACTATAAGACCTTCATCACGGCGTACCTGGGCATCCCGCTGTATCTGTGCCTGATCGGCGGGTACAAGCTAGTGACGCGATGCTCCGGGGTGGATCCGTACCAGGCGGATCTGTGGAGCGGGAAGGATCAGGTGGATGCGGAGGAGCGGGAGTATTTGAGGCGGAAGGCGATGATGGAGGAGCAGCACCAGGGGGCGAGTTGGTTCTATCGGAAGTTTGTGGCGTGGTTGTTTTAGGTGGGGGAGTAGTCAGTCATATGTGGAGGAGCAACATGGGGTAATGAGCTACGACATTTGTTTCTACCTAGGGGATAGTAATGAGAGTTCTGGAGTAGTCTAGATGGAAGAATTTGCATGACTAGTACATAGTGCAGTAGCAAATCGTTATCCCCGCCTATTTCCGAGAATTGTGAAGTCCAAGTAATTGGCAGATGAATTGGCAATGCAAGACACACATACGTAGTTCAGGCTGTTGTGGGACCGAGGGGAATAACTCCGACCCGGCGGGCTGCAGCTGCAGACTCCGACGGGGAGATGGTGTGTGCCTACTAGCCAAACCCGCTTCCGTTTCAGACGCGGCCCCCAAATAATGAGCAGCTCCCAACATCCGACGGTGGTTTGCTGCTTCTAATCGCCGGCTAACCCCGCTGGTCAATTCTCTCAGCTCCAATGCTCCACTACCCGCTCCACTGCCCGCTCCACCACTGCGCCACTATTCACGAAGTATACTGGCTATGCAATGAGGTATATAAGCCTGTGTCTCTCCTCAGGATTGCATTAAATCTAATCCATCCAACCTAGGAACATCACCACCACCGCCACCACCAATCCGAGGATTCAAACAAAGACTACCCCCAAAGCAAACCGGCAATTACTATACAACCACCACCAATCTTCAAACACAACATAACACAACCCAACCCAACGACACCGCCAAACAACCACCACCACCACCACCACCAAACCCACCCCGCAATCTCCTATCCAACAACCACACCCCCCCAACCCCCGGAAATGCCCGCACAAAAAACCCTCTTCCTCCTCGGCGGCAGCGGCTACATCGGCACCCAACTCCTGCATCTCGCCACGCAGCCCCCCCACAACTTCACGACCATCCGGGCCCTCTCGCGCACCCCACAAACCGACACGCACCTGGCCACCCACGGCGCGACCCCCATCCGCGGCGACCTGCGCTCCCACTCCACCATCACAACGGAATCGCGCGCCGCGGACGCCGTGATCTGCCTCGCGACCGCCTACACCTTCGGCCAAAGCGCCTCGTACGACGAGCTCGGCCTCCCGGAGGACGTCGCCGCGCTGGACGCCATCGCCGCCGGGCTGGCGGGGTCCAACAAACCCCTCGCCCTAGCATCGGGGACGCTGCTGTATGCGCCGCACCCGGAGGGACAGGAGACCGACGAGACGTCGCCGGTGGACGCGAACCCGATCAACACGCGGTCGAAGACGGACGCGTATGTGCTTGCGCTGGGGGAGCGGCACGGGTTCCGGGCGATGAGTGTGCGGCTGGCGCCGTTTGTGTACGGGCGGGGCGGGAGTGGGCTGGGGGCGTTTATGCGGCAGGCGCGGGGGACGGGGTCGTTTGTGACGGTGGGCGGAGGGGGGAAGTGTACGACGACGGTGCATGTGGATGATGCTGCTGGTTTATTCTTGTTGGCGGTCGGGAGGGGTGGGGCCGGGGAGACGTTTAATGCGAGTGCCGAGACGAGGGTGACGTTTTCCGAGATGTTTGGGGCGTTGGCGGAGGTGCTGGGGGTGCGGGTGGTGGATTTGACGGAGGCGGAGGCCAGGGAGAAGCTGGGCGAGATGGTGGCGAGGTTCTTGGGGACGGAGAATCGCGCGTCCGGGGACAAGGCCAGGAGGGTGTTGGGGTGGGTGCCTTCGGGGCCGGGGGTGTTGGAGGATATTCGGTCGGGGTCGTATAGGGAGTTGGCTCGGGAGTTGAACGGGAATTAGGGAGTGGCGTGGCGTGACTACAGTATCTTTGATTATTATATATGGAGGTTTTTGTTGCTACTGACTACGTTGAGTGACTAATGTCATACGGCAGCCCTCGCGGCAGCCTGTCTTGCCAGAAACATCAACCGCTTGACCAGGCACACGGTGAAATAGAACGGCGGAAAGCGCCCCCTCATGCCTGACGACTCCTTCTTGTCCAATCCTACAAAAATATCCACCACGGTTTGCAGCAGTTGGATATCGTTCGCGTATGACGGCGCCGTGGGGTAGGTGATGAGGAACTTGAAGAGCGAGAAGACGCCGGTAAGGAGGAACTGGGCGTAGATCCTTGGTCATTCAACATTAGTAGGGTATATACAGACAAAAGAGCGAGGATGAAAGCACGTAACGTACCAGAAAGTATGCCAGTTGAGGAACTCCCGCGTCCGACAAATGTAGACAAGAATTGACCGGGATTCTTGATGGAAGAGCTCGGCACTGGATGGCAGAATCGACCAGCTGGAGTTACTCCTGCTGCTGCCGACAGCGCCGCTCGCCCCGTGGATCTTGCCAACAAGAAAATAGAACTCCAGATGGAGGCATACCCCCCGTAGACTCAGGTCGTGGAAGGTGTAGTTGGGTGCCGTCTCCGTGGCGAAGAGGTCCGGCCAGCAGCTGACCGGGAATGTGGCCTTGAGGTCGGTGAGCTCCTGATCCAGTTCGCGGATGTATTGCAGGCGACGCGCCTCAGGCTGAGCTCGAGCATGATCGGAGTAGAGCAGATGATAAACCTTGGATTTGAGGAGAGAGAGTCGGATGTCAGAGGGAAAGAGGAGTTCGTCGTTTGAAAGTGGCCGCGAGAAGAATTGGTGGTCGGAGGATGACAAGACATAGTTGTCCGGGATCTGCAGTTCGCAATCCACGTCGATGAAATGCGGCGAGCAGTTGTAGCGAATGACCATGTTCTTATCTGCACCGTAGCAGAACCAGAAGAGAGCCCGGAGGTGTCTCCCTTCTGGTTCGTGGATGACGGAATATCGATGGCCGCCGAGGCTCAAAATCATTCGAGTAGCTAGAGATAGTAGCATTTGACCTTGTTCAACTTGAGCACCCGGCATCACGTAAGCCATCTGCGCAAGTCAGCCGCATTCCTCTTGAAGACTCCAGGTGGCATACGATCAAGACAATAGCCTCTAGGCTCCTAATTGTGGGCTTCTCCATCAGGACTCTGGGCACGAGGCACAATGCAGCCTGGATGTAAGCATCGGGTTCAGCATCGACGAAAGCCGGATCGAGCCGATGCATTACACTCATCATCGCAGTGAATGCAAAAAGACATGCTAGCTTAGCTGCGGGAACGGTGCCATCTTGGTGATCCAGTATACCCTCCTGAATCAATTCGCTCAACGCATCAGCATTTGCAACTGGAAAGATAGAATAGAGCCCGCTCCGGGAATAGTGATTTATGGAGTGTTGGACCAGAGGCGTGGGAGGCCATTTCGGTGAAAGTGACCGTTTCGGACCTGTCCGTTCCTGGAGGCCCTGGAATTTGAGAGACTGTGCCGCCTGGGTAAGGAAATGGTCGAGATCGATTGGAGAGCCGGTCTTCTCATAGACCGTAGAGAAGATCGACGAGCGTTGAATGGAGCCGGCTTTCCCCACTCCGCAATGAGAAATCTCTCCTTGAAATGTTCCCAGAGAAGCGTCTAGATCGTAGCTGTCTGGAAGGTGGTCCAGAGTCATCAAGCAAAGCCAAGGGCTCTCTGAGATGCCATCGGAGTTACTTCGCTCGCTGCAGTCCGTGGGGGGCGAAGACCGGTGGACGGCCAATTGCGCTTCTAGGTCACGTATTCTCGCTCTGGCATCCTGGAGCTGACTGCCATATCGATTAGTGCTAGAAGATAGAGCTGGCGCCAGTACTTACTCTCGAAGACTTTTTCGGGACAGGCCAGGTTGATCTGTGAAGGTGCACGGCACGCCGGCAAGACAACACGTCTCACAGCTAGGCTGGACGTTATCGCAGCGAATCTAAAACACCCTAGGGTCAGCACCTGATTGCGCTAATGCCGCATCCGCTTGATGCAGAGTAACCACAAGATGAACGCAATTACTAACCTTTCTCTGCCTGCACAAATCACAAGCACTTCGGACCCGACCACCAGCACGTTGAGACGAAGATTGACCATTCATGCTAGCGGGATATCATTAGCAAACCAGGGATCTGATGGATCCACTGCAACGTTTTTGATTCTGGCGACACAGATTCCCTGAATGACTCCGGGCTGCTCAGTCATCGGCACCTCAATTCCGACAGGAGTTGTGTGTTGCCTGGACCGCGGGGAGAGACGAAGGTATACTAAAAAAAGTCGACTTGACTGGATTTGGAAGCGGATGACTCAGCGGCATTGCTTGCGCCGATACTTGCAAGGGTTTCAAGCTGGGATCGACGCGGGGGAAAACATCCATGGATGCAGCCTAGTTGTAGAGGGTAGGCGGAAGTGTCGATCGTGGAGAAAAGGGCCCGAGACGCGGAAGCTGCCAAGAGCCAAGTCCGACACCGGATCCACATCCCGCCCAGATGCTTCATCTCGAATTCTCGATTAACATGCCGCCATCAATCACAGTCCCCCATTTCGTCAGCCAGGGCCTCCCTGACCTGCAACTGATAGTGTTCTCATCGGTTTTATCTGTTCTGCTACATCTCAGTGAGAGCATACTCAGAACAACCAGCCAAGATTGCCCACGACGACGATGACGCGTTCATGGGGACCGCGGAGCGGCATTGAGTACTGCAGCAACAAGACGGACAGTGAAGTCCATTGCATGGACACTGGGATTAATGATTGCAGGAGTCCTAAATCACGGAGTCCGAGAGTATATAAAGGTCACGTCCATGGTCTTCGAGGGATTCAATTCCAGAAACCATTCCACACTCTGATCGTCCTTCGAACCCCTTCGTCTCAATCAATTCAAAATGCAGATTCTTCAGCTCAAGCAAGCCATTGCAATCTCGCTGGCCGGATTTGCCATTGCTCATCCTGGTGCTCATGAGCCTAGCTCTTTCACCGATGTCTCCAAGCGTGCGTTCCTGCACAATGCCCACCGGAGCCTAAGCCAATGCGCTGGACAGCTCGAGAAGCGAGGCGTGCATGAACGAGCTGCTTCCCGTCGCGCAGCCTTGTTCGAAAAGTACAAGAAGCGCTCCCTCGGCCTCCGCGATACGGAGAAGGTGGTGAACACTTCGCACCACTCCTCCCTCCAAGTGACGCCCAACACTTCTGAGTCAGAGCTGTTTTCGAAAGACCCAGTCTGCATCCTCGCTCCGGAGGGTGAAGTCGGTCCCTTCTGGGTGAAGGGTGAGCTTATCCGCCACGACATCTCGGATGGAGAAGCCGGCGTCCCCATCATCCTGGACGGTCAATTCATCGACATCAACACCTGCGAGCCCATCCAGGATCTCTACTGGGACGTCTGGAACTGCAACTCCACCGGTATCTACTCTGGAGTCCAGAGCAGCATGAACGGCAACGGCAACGACGCCTCCAACCTCGACAAGACTTTCCTCCGCGGTATCCAGAAGACCGACGCGGACGGTGTTGCTGGATTCAAGACTGTTTTTCCCGGACACTATTCAGGCCGCGCGACTCACGTTCATGTCATCGCCCACGTGGGCGCTCAGGTCCTTCCCAACAACACCCTGACTGGGGGACACATTCCCCACGTCGGGCAGTTGTTCTTCGACCAAGATCTGATCTCGCAGGTTGAGGCTACCCATCCCTACAACACCAGCACGGTGGCTATCACCGAGAATGCGGATGATCACGTGGTCATAGTTGAGACTGAGGATAGTGACTCCGACCCGTTCTTTGAGTATGCTTTGTTGGGTGATTCGATCGAGGATGGCATTTTGGCTTGGATTACCCTTGGCATCAACGTTACCGCAAGCCATGACTCCAGCGCCACTTGGGCTTCGACTCTGACCTCGTCTGGTGGTGTCATCAACGAGGACTCTTCCAGCGGTGTGGACATGTAACAGTTGACATCATTTCGCACAACTCCGAAAGGGGAACTTCACTATGGCGGTTAATATCCACCTGCCTTCGACCAAAGGCAGTGAGAGATGTTGACCTTCAAGCGATATGGGGATGAGCTTTTTGCTTCGATCAATGTACTTCTTACGTACTGGAAATTAGTTAGCACAGAAGCCAAAATTATTTCTTCGATTTTGGTCATCCAATCGAAGCTTTCTGAGAGAGTTCATCTCGTAATCTCGAATGAAGCTTAGCGTGTAGTGCAATGTTCAAGCGCTCGGTTTTAATGGGCTATCGTTCTTAGAGGAGTGCGTTCATTCGCGCGCCGGGTGGGGCAGTGTGTCAAAAGCTCCATTTTAGAGGAAAGGATAAGCTGAGCCTCAGCTTGCTTGAACCGGGGCTTCAAGCTATGACAGGCACGTTCTGGCGATTTGTCTCCATAGATTGAACTGCGGACGAGTCGGTCGGTCGCATTGCAGGTCATGGCCAATTGGCCGTCGGGACGGCAGCCGTGGAAGCTGCTCACATGGCTGCAGAAAGGATATCCCCATCCCAGTATTGAGTGACAGAATAGGCTACATGATCAAGAGTGGCCAAAATAAATGGAAAGAGGAATGTGCCAGCGGAGTGTATTTGCGCGTGACAGAATAGGATTGAGGAACAACTGGAATTGGGTGAGGGACATGCATAGAGGGAAGGATTGGCACTAGCACTATTCGGGAAAGGCGCGATATGGCTGACATCAGCCATGGTCTGGCCGCCGCTTCTTCAGACCTCGTCTGACGATTTCACAACAAGCGCCCTACGATAACCCCTCATACTCTCGCTTCCAAGGACTGCCCCTGATTAATTACATACGCAATGCCGATGCAGACCCGGGGTTCCACAGAGCCCAGTGACAGTACCGGAAGTGCGAAACGGAAGCCCGTCCGCCGCGACCCAGAGAAGAGGAGGCAACAGAACATTCAAGCTCAGAAGAAGTACAGTAAGCGCACATCACTGCTGACTTTGGCGCCTGGTGTCTGATTATACACAAATCCTTGATCTTGTCAGTACTAATTTGCTGTCTCTCTTTTAGGAGAGAAGCTTCGCAAACGCCTAGAGAACCTCGAGGCACTCGCAGCGTCGGCTGCGCAGAATCATGCGGTTGAAAGAACAGCAGCTGTGGAGATTGACGCCTCGGAAGCGGCCGTAGCGCATGGACCTTCGACCTTTCTGCCCCACATCGCTTCAAATGGAATTCCAGCCTCTGAAGCCCCGGGAATACCAGTTCCTTTTCCATCTGCGGTGATCCCTAGAGACCCATGCCCCTCACTGGAAGACTTTTCAGCAGCTCTTCCCTTGTGGGAACCTTCAACATATGTCACTAACCTCGATTGTACCTCATCATCGCTGGCGGAGTTCGACTCCACGATCTATGCACCATTGTCGGACAATCTGTCTGTACCTAGCATCTGGCATGCTTCTGTAGAGGCTTCGCTTTCCGATGATCTCTCGTCTGCTCCCAGCTTAAGGGATTTTACCACTAGTGTCTCGCAATCAGACAAGCCTGCATCAGCATTGAGCATATTGGGCACTGAATCTCAATCCAAACCGTCCTTTCTCGTCCCAGACAATCATGGCGATAACACCGGTGCTTCGAACTGCATCATCGCCGTCAAATGCCATTGCCCCAAATCTCACATCCGTGTTCAGACCCAAAGCCCCTACCCGTTTCGCTCTGGCGAAATTCGTATCGTCACTCTTGAAGCCGGTGCGCCAGCTGCGGATCCATATGCTAACCACATCCGCATTGACCCAGTCTGCACCGTGACAGCACTGTACACTCTTGGAATACAGATCGGTGTCAACGAATCAATGCTTTGTGCCGATGAGTCGTTTTCGCCGTTCTACCGGCCCAGCGCGTCCTCCGCGGATGACCTGGTCAAGGCAAACATGGTCGGCACTGTACAAAGAATATTCAAGACCCTGAAGCCGGACCTGCGGCCAAATCGTGAACAGATTATGATTGAGCACCACCCTTATATTGACATTCTGCCTTTCCCAACGTTGCGAAGAAATCTATTGCTCCGTCAGGCTGATCTGGATGAGGATGAGTTCATAGATGATATAATTTCCGGCTTGGTCTGCTGGGGAGGCGCCGGTATGGGGAAACGGGACAGACAAGACTCGGTTGGACGTCATCCAACAGGCACACCGTGGGATGTCCGCAGTTGGGAGGCCAAAGTCTGGTTTTTGAAGAAGTATTGGGCACTGCTGGGCGGTGAAGATGGAGAACTTGTGCGGCAAAGTGAGTGGTGGCGAGGACTCAGGGGGGAGGACGAGGAGGTTTTTGATCAAAGTGGTTCGACGCCAGAGGACTCTCCGCTATTTTACACAACCCTAGGGATCTGACCATGCAATTTTAGAGGCAGCTCGGACTGAGGATTAAGAATCGTGAGTTGACAATGCAAAGGGGCCAAAAGGGGACAATAGCTTGATATCATCTGGATACAGTTGCCTTTAGCGAGCTCGTGCAACGGCGGTGGCCTCATCCTTAGCATGTGGGCGCAAGCACTAAAGATGACTGCCTTGATAGGTTCGCAGTCAATTGGGCTTTCTACCCGGTCGCACAAGGTCAGATTCGGGAGCTTCAAGACCTGCGGGATCAGGGATGTTCCTCAGCTCATATATGCTCCGATGCGACCGTCACTATCCGGGCACTCCATGAAGACGCTACACAGACCGCTGCAGGATTGCACCTGGGCCCCGTGCGGCTGTGCTGCACATTGTAGACACTAGCTTCGAACTCATTTAGGCCGTCTATTATAAGATGGTCAGCTTACCAGCTGGCATGACTTTGGTCGGAGTCAGTTTTATCCTGCATGCAAATTACAATAATGGCAGATTTATCACTTTGTTCATCCGACGCCAGACCAAGGCTTCTCATGCTCAATATTGTCTTCATCGTGCTCACGACATTGTCTACTATCGTTCGAATAACGAGCAAATCCATCTCCGAACACCCACAGTGGTGGTGGGATGATCATTTTGCCATCCTCTCTCTTGTATGAGGTCTAGGCATATGGTCCAACGCAGACCAACTAATTTGTTTGTTGCGCACAGCTGTCCGAAGTGCCTTATCTATCCCTCATAATCCTATGGCTCAGAATCGGCCTCCGTTACTACCCCAGCGTCGGGTTTCCGTACCTCTTCACGTCTTTGTTCTTCTTCACCGGGGCCATCTGCTTCACCAAACTGTCCGCCATCTTCTTCTACGCCCGCGTTTTCGGCTTGAATAATCGCGTCTTCCGGATTCTCCTGTGGGTCGCGGGCTCTCTCGTCGCGGGCTGGCTTGTATCCGTCTGGATAAGTACAGTGTTCCAGTGTCGACCGATTGCAAAAGCATGGGATCCCACGCTGCCGGGCACCTGTTTTCAGCTCTACCCCTGGTACGTATCGACAGCGAGCCTCTCTTGCCTGATAGACCTCTATGTTCTCCTCCTCCCAGTCCCGCTTATCATCCGCCTCAAAAGAAGTTTACGTCGCCGCCTTGTCGTTCTCATTACCTTCTTCATGGCCTATTCTGTTGTCGTGATGTCTATCATACGTCTCGTCGTGATAGCCCAAGGCGATCCGTGTGGGTCCGCAAAGTTGATCTGTGCAACGATGGAGTACGCTCACTGGGCTGTCCTCGAAAGTGCTATCTCCGTTATCTCTATCAATGTACCGAGCGGCATTGCACTTGCGAGGGCTGTTCTCAAAAGGCGAGGACGCATACGGGGCTCTGACAGCTCCAGGATCCCCAGCGACTCACCCCGACCGATACACAGAAGGGTCTACAACGAAACGTCGTGTGTCGACCTTGATCATGAGAAAGACCTGAGCGAGGCAGTTACAGAGGTAGAGGACCTCCATGGTGTGGACATCAACACAGCCATCTGCCTCAGGGAGACCAGGCTGCCGAAACCAATTCCTCCAACTTGACCTGATGAACACCACTCATCCATCTTAGCAGCGCTGTTGTCAAAAGGTTCCATTTAGTCAACACCAGTATGCCAGTCATTGCTTTCTAGATAACATAAAATAAAATAAATTCCAGAAGTAATCACCAAAAAAAAGATCGCCCGCTATCGCGGGCTACGAAAACCCCTCTTATCCCCGGGTGTTTTCATACCGGTGAATCCCGAAATTGGTAGAGCCAGCGTCTGGAAGTGCCAAGGCCGGGATTCGAACGCAGGACCTGGGGCGTTTACCTCTACGATCAGCCAGTGTGTTCCCAGGTACGCCACAGGCCCTGGTGGTTGCCAGATGAATACCGATTGTAAAATATATGTCTTGTTTTGATTTCCTTGACGGGAAGGCGGTGCGGTGCATTCTCGGGAATGCGAGCTGCGGGGGAAAGACCCACCGTGCTCTATACCGCCTTTGTATTTCGGCCGAACAGGGCGGAGGTCATAGTTACAACTTGCACTTGGCAGTTCTCAGATATCACGTCTTTGTTGCCATCACGGCTGGACTCATGGCTCGTTACAAATGAGGACTATCTAGTCATGCTTATTCTTTCGATGAAAGTTCCTGGCACTGTCTGCAGGACATTGTCTCCATACTAAGCTGCGACAATATATATTTGACCCGCTTGACCAGTTTTCTGCTTCTATTTTTGCGGCGTCCTTACGGTTGCTTGTTCTGAACTACAAAACTCGAAAAGCCTATTCCGAGCACGGTCTCTCACCACTCGTTCAAGCCTCCTTGACAGAATCTCACAGTCTCCAAGTGCCGTCTTGCTGTGCTACGAGATTTGCTCGCGCAGGAAGACATGACGGAGTCAAGCATGCAGCTGCAAGAAGGTTTACCATTCGAGACCAAACCGAAGGCTGCTGCTTCTGAGTCTGCGTAGCAAGCTGATGGCTGCAGTTTCTACAGGCAAGTTGCTTCGGATTCTCCTTGTGCCAGGGCAAATTGACTTAAGGGAATGACTTTGGTAGTGGTTGTTTCAGATCTCTTCACCTTCTCAATTCTTACATTGATATAAGGAAGACTTTACCCGGGGCCAGTCTAATTTGCTAACAGCTGCGACTGATCGATAGGGACAGTGATATATCACCAGCGAAGCCTCCTTCGATCATCTATTTTGTTCGGCGTGCAGCAAACGATCATTACAGCTCGGTCACAGTATCACGACTCATCATCTCGCAATTCCTATAATCTGTGTCCTGCCATTGGGTATATGAAGCAGCTACCCTCTCGCCCTCGATTCTACGCCTCGTTTTCGGTTCTCAAGCATTGGACGACGCTATCAGCAGTATGAGGAAAGACCCACTTGAAGCTATACAAAGCAAGTACTATAGGAGAGTCAGCTTACTACATCACACGGTTCGCCTGAACACGTCAACCCCACCTCGAATACATAAGCCGGTTGTAGCCTTCTCACTTGATTTTGCCCATGCCCCATTTTTTTGCACTTTCTTCTCTCAACCATCATCTCAATTATGTCTCTTCATGTTTTGTCCCAGCTTCCAGCTCTGCAGGCCACAGTTGCCCAAGACTGCAAGATTTTGCAAGACCTTGAGTCCTTTGAATTCTGCCAACGTCTGAGGCGCTGGACTGATATTGACCATCAAACCCCGACTGCGATTATTCTGCCAAGCACCGAAGAAGACTGTCTCAGAACTGTAAGCCCCCGGTAACAAGACGCCCGAGCCTTCGGTAATATGTGCTGATGTGGTGCAGGTTCAATGGGCGTTTCGTTCCTCCATCCCGTTTGTACCCACTTGCGGAGGCCACAGTGCTTGGTCTACGATCGGCGAGGGTGGCGTCATCATTGATCTGAGTAATTACGCTCATGTTACGGTAGATGAAGCAGCAAGAACGGCCACATTAGTTGGTGGGGTTCTGTCCAAACAGGTAGGCCTGCGCCTCGCGGAAGCAGGGCTATTTACAGGTACCTTACTCGGTTACAATGCCTATTTTCCCTAGGCGTTTCTCTCACTCAGTGCTGATGCTGATGTGGAATCCATCTAGCTCTCGGAAACGGCAACACCGTCGGCGCGATACCGTACTTCCTCGGCGGAGGAGCTTCCATCACCTCCTCCATCACTGGTTTCGGCTCTGATCAGATCATTTCGGCGCGGGTCATCACTGCTACAGACGGCGGAACACTAGTGGAGGTAACGGAAACCGAAAATCCGGATCTTTTGTGGGCGTTACGCGGTGCCGGCCAGTTCTTCGGATTAGTAACCCAGCTGACCGTTCGTGCCCATCCACTCTCTTTGCTGCGAAAGCAGGCAGGCCTCATATGGGTTGGAGCATTTGTCTTCCCGCTGGATCGCGCGGCGGAGGTCGCTCGCGTGATGAAGCCACTCATGGCGGACGGACAGCATGCGACGGCTGGCTTGATGATGATCATGGCCCCTCCGCCGGCTCGCGTCCCGTCGCTGGTTATTTCGGCGCGTTACACGGGTGACGAGGATCCGCATATCCCCTTCGGACCGCTGTACGAGCTGCAGCCAGTGATGGTGACCGGAGGGGAGTTGCCGATCCAGAATGCAAGTGATGCGCGAGAGATCCTGTGCGCAAAGGGTGACTTTAAGCAATTTGGCGTGGTGGGCCTGCACGAGTTCAATGTTGATGCTTTTGCAAAGACGACTGCAGTGTGGAAGAGGATGGTGGATGAGTGCCCGGATGCAATCAATACTGCGTTCAATTTCCAATGGGATGCAAGGCATGCCAAGGCGCCTGATGTGGATTCGGCTCAATCGCTGCATGATATTCGCTACTGGCAGTACGTGTCTCCTTTCTGGTGACTCTTGAGTGATAATGCTGACTCTGCCGGGTCGATACTAGGAACAACTTGATCTGGCATACAGACGCGGCCAACCGCGGTAAGGTAGACAGCTACAATGAACAGTGCATCGCCATCATACGTGGACCGGCCGAGTCGCGGTTTGTGGACTTTCAAAATGGGACCCGGACTGGGCCCATCGAGAGACGGTACCGCGGGAAAGCGCGACTCGAGAAATTGCGGCGCTTGAAACGAGAGTGGGATCCTGAAGGGACTTTTACTCGGCAGTTGCTCGATTGAGCGTTCGGGTAAGCCTCCTGTTGTGACGGGTGCCTGGGGAGTGTGAAGATGACGGACGGATTCTGGTCTATCTGAAAGGGACTTAGTTGGAAGTATACTATAGCTAAGACAATTACATTTCTGATTTGTAAATTGGTATTGGACGAATAGTGGCTAATTCAGAAAGTACGAACTTGAGGTCTCTGACACGGATAGGTACTGCGCAGAACGCCACGTGACCCTCCTCGTGCCTTTACCTCCACCATCTTGATCGCTTTTCCTCCATCAATCAAGCAAGCATCCCCCACCACTGTTACCAGACAGAGAGGCTGACGAATACCTTGTATGAGCTGAACGGCTCTTTCTACAGACTCCATATTCAGATTCAATGCTCTACGCCTTCCGTGTCAGAAGAGGACTGATCTACAGACTGCCTCGTCCACAATACAACCCACGTGCGTCATTGTCGGCATCAGGCACAATCGTGACAGGCATCGGCTATCGAGTCCTCCAAATCTCACATAATCTTCATACGCCGACAATGCGGGGAATCAAGCATCGCAGACCATCATGTGGTCCGGCTTGTGCTTGGAGCTGGACGGGGGATGTTATTGGAGGAAAAACCGCCGGCTGAGAGAACGACTGGAGTTTGCACTCGGGACGAGATCAACCGAGTGAACGCAGGGCCATCAAACGTAGATACACAAATACGCAGATGCATGCAATGCTTCGTCGGGACAAAACTATTGTTGTCTGCCGTGTGTCTCTTATCGCCTATCTACAATCTTCACTATGAAGGTCTTCTCTCTATATCTGTTACTCACGCTGTGTAACCTCCTGCACCTGGGAAGCTGGGCAATGGCTTCTACAGTGTACAATGTGACCAGTACAGTTTCGCTGGCCCCTGCCTCGTCTCCTCGCCCTGAGAAGCCCGTGCATGATGCTGACTACCATTCCTTCTCCATTGAATTCTGCTATATTGTGGACTACGCTGGGAATGATACGTAAGCCCCCCTTGCAATCCTGAAAGGTGGAGTTAGCAAGCGTTGGACTAAACTTTAGCTGGATCGTTACGACAGACATCCCAACCTCTTCTCGCGCCAGGTCATCCAGAACCTCAAAGATATTGCTGGCAAGGCTCCCATCTTCCGGGTGGGCGGAAGTACGCAGAATTCGGCGGTCTACTATCCTGACCAGACAGAGGCGTTGATTGATCCGTTTGATTCCATTGCCTCCAGCCAGCCGCGTCACTCGTACTTTGGCCCGGCGTTTCTGCAGTCCTTTCGGCAATTCCCCGCTGGCTCTAAGTATATCTTTGGTAGCATCTCCCCACCGGAATGCAGATGGAGGGTGAATAATGCTGATGTGGATGACTTTCAGGACTGAACTTTTTCAATGCTGAGAACGAAACCCTGTTCGATGTGGGTGATGGATTGGCGCAGTGTGTTCTCGAGGCTCACGCTGCCTATCACGCCATTGGGGATGCGTTTTACGGATTCGAGATTGGAAATGAGGTCGATTGTGCGTTTGAACTCTTTTCCGCATCCACAATTCTGCTTCTTCCTCTTTCGATTGGGTAACGCCATGATTCACTTCACTAATTGATTGACGTGGGGGCGGCATATGCAGCATGGGCCGGAGGCCAACGACGACCGGCGAACTGGACAATCCAAGACTACGTCGATCAATGGAACGAGTATGCATCGGCTATCAGCGAGAATCTGACCCAGCATGATGCGGATCAGCTGTTCCAGGGATGTGCTTTTGAAGCTCCGCGCCATGTCACGGCGGCGACGGACTGGAACGTGGCGAATGCCGAAGCGGACGGGATGCGTGCGGATAGGGCGAAGAGCGTGGCAGACCATGAGGTGAGCTGTCCCTTATACTTGGGTTGAAAATGTTAACTGACCACCGGGATCTTAGTACATGGGTGCCGCCTGTGACTACACCGGGGTGGGCCCTACGATCGCGACGACGATCTTCGACCGGACAAATGTGTTGTCGCGGGTGTGGTATCACGACTACCTGGGAAACGTTACCGCGGCATCAGGCATCCCGTATGTCTTGGGCGAGACCAATTCAATCTCATGCCAGGGCGCGCGGGGCATCTCGGACGTAATGGCGGCGGCGGTCTGGGCGGTCGATTACGTGCTGTACCTCTCGTCGCTGCGGGTGGAACGCGTGCATTTCCACATGGGCACGCGATACCCCTACGCCAGCTGGCTGCCTGTGACTTTCAACGAGACGGCACCCACTGTGTTCCCCATCTATTATGCTGCCCTGTTCAATGCCCACGTCTTCTCCGGTGGCAACAAGCAGACCGAGGTGCTGGTCAACACCACCGACTTCGGCGCCTATGCTGTTTACGACAACGGCCAGTTGGAGTCGCTCGTCGCGGTCAGCCTGTCGGTGTGGAACTCCACCTCCCCTGCGGCCCAGCGGCCATACACGGCTCTTGAGTTGCCGGCGGCCGGCTGGGAAAATGCCAAGGTGATGAGATTGACCAACCCGGGCGTGGACGTGGCCGCCAACATCACGCTGGCGGGTCAATCTGTGAACACGCAGGGCGAAATCGTCGGCATTGCGGAGTATGAGAAGGTGCAACAGAGGAAGGTCTGGGTTGGAGCTGGGGAGGCTGTGTTGATCAAGCGAGGATGACGTGGTATCGAGCGAAAATTGGCCAGTAACTGCCGAGGAGAGGGGAATTTGGAAGTGTAACCATTGTATTGCTGGTAGAGGCGTAGGTAGAGACCTCTTGGCAGATGGGAGGCGTCAATCAGTAATCATGCAGAGGGAAATTTAGTCATAAGAAACACCCAATTGTGTTTATCAGGTCTCACAGCAGACTTCTCTTTCTGGACACGTCGTATCTTTAGTTATTATCGTGGTAAAGAGTCGCTCCAAGAGTGAATTGAGGACTTGTGCTTACCGTTGCAAGGATGCTTCTGAGCAAGGAGGGGACCCAACGACCCAACGGCGGAGGGTAGGGAAGCACACCGAGAGACCCTTGGAGGCAACTTCACTTCTGTTGCAGCAGGCATCTTGAACAGCTCACCACGTGACCACCGTCGCGGCTTCATTTGCACCTTCATCTTCACCTTTCAACTTCCGTGATCGCTTCTCGGCCCTTCCACCGATTTGGCGGATCTCACACCACCACTTCAGCCCGTAAAGGTTGACAGTGTAACATCAGCAGCGACGCAGTACAGGACCGGAATGAACTTGCCTACACGCCGTTCTCTGACTATGCGCAAGCGATCCGGGGTCTGTGCTCATATCTCAAGCCATCATCCGAACCGGATGCTACAATTGAAGCACAGCAACAGCTCGTACACGGGGGATTTATTCTCCACCACAGTCACTGCGCGTGAGATGAGAGGTGGTAAATCCCCCTTGATTAATCGGAATGGGCATGCGGAAGCATCCTGTCGGAATGCAAGCCCAGGCGATGATGACGCTTCACACGGGTCGGCGATTGAATGTGACCCCTCGGGGGATCATGAACCCGGTGCGAGTAGGAGAACCGACTGCCCGACTCAGTCTCTGATTGATCCTGTCAACAATGGAGACGGCCTGTGCCATTTGCTGGGCGAAGAGACCCCCTGTGGTGTCTCGTGGATTGGCGTACGCGGGTTATGTTATGAATGCTGTCGATCAGGACCTCTCGAAGAGGGAGAAACGAGACATATAAAGGGACTAGGTATGGTTGCCCGTGAATGAAGCATCCCCAAGATAGGGACGAAGCCTATTCGAGCAAGTATTGTGACTAAATCTCAATCACATATTGTCCCAGATGTATCCCTTTCCAGTCGTCTCCGTGATGTGGGCGGTATCTGCCACTGTTGGCGCGCAGCTCTCCGGCAGTGTTGGCCCCTTGACCTCCTATTCGGACAAGGCGAATGCCAAGATCTGTGATATTTCCGACTACGGGGCGGTCGAAGGCGACAGCACTAACGACGTTGGGTTGGCCCTTCAGGATGCCTTGGAAGATTGTGCTAGTGGAGGATTGGTGTACATTCCCCCGGGAGACTACTATATCTCGACTACGGTCACTCTTAGCGGCGGGACAGGCATTGCGCTGCAACACGACGGAGTCCTATACCGCAACGGGGATATCGATGGTGACCAGATTCTAACCATCGAGAACTCCTCCGACGTGGAATGATTCAGTGGGACCTCTTCTGGAGCTATTCAGGGGTACGGGTACGAATACCTCGCCGACGGGAACTATGGCATCCGGCTGGCGCGCTTTGTGAATGTGACCGACTTCTCCATCCATGGCATGGCCTGGGTCGACTCCCCATCTTATTACCTCGTCCTGGATACATGTACCAACGGGGAAGTTTATAATCTGATTATCCGCGGCATCAGTGTGGGTGCGACCGATGCGATCGATATCTGGGGGGATAATATTTGGGTCCACGATGTCGAGGTTACCAACGGCGATGAATGTGTTTGCGTCAAGAGCCCGGCTGCCAACGTCCAGATTGAGAATATTTACTGCAACTGGAGCGGGGGTACCACGATTGGCTCTCTGGGCGTCGATGCCAGCGTCTCGAACGTTGCCTATCACAACCTGTACATGAGCCAGGCGGACGCCGGCTTCGTGAAGTGGAACGGGGCCAGCGGCTCGCTCCGCAACGTGATCTGGGATACGGTCATCCAACACGGGGGCAGTTATCTGCTCAGCCTCGACGGGTTTTGGGGTGACCAAGGTGACGGAGACGGGCTCGAGGTGTATAACCTAACTTTTACGGTACGTGACTGGTCTTGATTGCCTCCGTATGCAAGAATGCTGAGATTCGCGTGGGACTTGATTTAGAACTGGCATGGATACAACTCGGACAATTCGCGACCCACAATCCGATTGCTTTGCTCTGTGAATCGATTGCTTTGCTCTGTGAATAATACATGCACAGATATTGTGGTGGACGACGTCGCTCTCTGGACTGATAGCGGCGTTGATGCCACCTGGACCTGCGAGAATGCGTATGGCAGTGGAGCTTGTTTGGAGTCCGATGGCCATGCTGGCGATTCCTACACGACCACCACGACCATTACCGCCACGCCGTAAGTCCGAATCCAAGTTGCACGGGTCTTCGGGACCAATGAGATTAATTGCGCTCGTTAGGGCGTATTCAACCTCGACGATGGCCGATGACCTAAGCACCCCATTCCCTTCGACCCAGTCCTTTACGATCCCGACGGTTCCCACTTCATTCTACCCGGGCGTCACCCCCATTTCATCCTTACTCAAGCTAACCACCGCCGGAGGCCTGGCCTGAAAGCATGGTGTCTCACATGGTCACGATGATTGAATGTAGTAGAGATACCCGGAGGTGGAGAGTGAAGCGGCAGGATGTCCAGGAAGGTTGGTTACTGGTGGGCCTTGGGGGAGGGTGTGGGGGTCACGGGTGGCATGGAAGAAAGAGCTGTACAGATGAATCATTGATAAGAAATTGGATAACAGGTTGCGGTACAAGTGTCATGACTCGGACTCTATTCTCTTTTTCTTTTTGGGCCCCTGCAACTTTCTTCTGTTGCTAGCGAGTCTTGATAAAACACCCGGAAAGAGTTGTCCAATATAATTGGTGGAATTATGACCCTCATTCAGTCATCCCAATCATGGCTCAAGATGTCGCAGACATCAGCAATGAGCTGATGCTATCAATCAGGCAAGGCAGGTATACTCCCAGTGACTTGAACCGCATTCCAATCAAACAACCAAACAAACAGGAAAGCGAGCCCGCAACGGCCTCAGGCTCCACACTTCCCGCCCCCGCAAAGCGTTGGGCGGCGACTAAACTCAATGCGGTACGGAGGTCATCTCCCGCCATGCCCCCCCCACACATCCCCTTGTGTATCCCCCACGCATCTCATCTACTTCATGCTGTTGGTATAGTTCATGCACATCAATAGCCGTGCAGATGACGCTTTCCCTGGCAGATGCCGTTTCCCCAGGAAGATGGCACTCGCCTCGGGCTAATCTACCCCGAAGTACAGTACTTCAGCGCTCAAAGTATGTTGAACCACTGTGTGAGAGAGCTTGTTATGAATACTGCCCTCAAGACCTCATGCCTAACTGCACCCACAGAGATTATTGTGAACCGTGTGCTCATCGATTGATTGCGTCTCTGGTCCCTCGAATCCACCACAAAAGTGCTGTACTGTGCTGTGGTGTACCCATCAGTGGTATTCAGGCTTTCCAAACATGCCCCTGCGCTGGGACGGCGTGGGGCTGAGCCGTCACTGGCTTGGCCGCGTCGTTCATATGATGCTCGGTTGCTCTGCCTACCTCGGAACAGCTACGGCCCAGACGCTGCAAGTGGACCTCGACTACGGCTCATTTGAGGGAAAGCTCTCAACGACCACCAACATCAGCTACTGGGTTAAGATCCCCTTTGCGGCGCCTCCGACGGGGGCGAACCGGTTCCGGGGGCCACAGCCGCCACTTAACGTATCCGGTGTGTACGACACCGACCTCAGCTTCCCGCGTTGCCCACAACTTGGAGTGAACGGGTCGGAGGATTGCCTGTACCTGGGGGTCTACTCGCGACCCTGGACCACGGGCCAGCCGCTGCGACCCGTCTACGTCAACTTCTTCAGCGGCGGGTTTGTCCAGGGATCGGCCTCATCAGGTCCACCGGGGCTGAACGCCGCCTCGCTCGAGGTCAGCGCGGCCAACGACTTTGTGGGCGTCGGCCCCAACTACCGCACGAATGCCTTTGGCTTCCTGCCGGGAAGCGAGGTCTTCGAGGCCGCCGACGCCGACCTGAACGTCGGCCTGCTGGATCAGCAGTACGCGCTAGAGTGGGTGCAGAAATACATCCACCTCTTCGGGGGAGACCCTGGAAATGTGACCCTCTGGGGCACTAGTGCTGGTGGGGGTAGCGTCGTCGCCCACACGATCGCCCACGACGGGCAGACTCAACCCCCTCTCTTCCGCCGCGGCATTATGGATAGCCCTTACTGGCCCAAGACCTACGCCTACAATGCCCCGGAGTCGGAGGCTATTTTTGACTCCTTGGTCACCCTGACCAACTGCTCCTCCTCCGACACGGCTGGTGATAGTAGTACTACCACTGCCGGCAATGGTCAACTAGCGTGCTTGCGTGCCCTCGACGTGGACGTCCTCAATGCTGCCGCCTACACCATCACCAAGAGCGACAAATACGGCCCCAGCATGTTCACCTGGGCTCCCGTCATCGAGCCAGACACCGGTTTCCTGACGCAAACGCTGAGCGAGGCCGTCCAAAACCAGCGCCTCAACGGCGAAGCCTTCATTGCCACATACGCCCAGTTGGAAGGGGAGTACTTCCTACCCTCTGCCCTCAACCGCTCCACCTCGTCGGGCGACCCGCCGCTCAACGACACGGTCGCCGCGTTCGGGGTGTGGCTGACGGAATTCCTCCCTAGCCTCAATACCAGCACGCGCGCCCGCCTGGAGACCCTCTACCCGGTCGAGGGTGCCACCGAAACCATCGGGGCTTACGACCAGACCTGGATGCGCGCCGAACTCGTCTTCCGCGATCTCGTGCTCGCCTGCCCGGGCCACTGGGTTGCTGGAGGAGCGAAGACCGGTGGCTACCAAATCGAGTACACCATCCCGCCGGCCAACCACGGCGACGAGGCCCAGTGGTGGGCCGGCGTTGAGCCCATCCAGGCGGAATACCCGCTCGTCTACGAGGGCTTTGCCGGTGCTTACGCCTCTTTTGTCCAGACGGGTGATCCCAATGCCCATAAGCTTACCAACGCCACCCAGCCCGCCCTGCCGGAACTGCGCACAACACAGGAGGAGTTTGTCGTCACCCTCGAGGGTTTCGAGAAGGTCGCCCTCGATTATCTGCCGGCGCGCTGTGACTTTTGGCTGGATGTGGCGCCGTCTATTCCTGTGTAGGTCTCCATCCTGCTTAGCGAGGATAGGCCAAATGAGTTTCTGTGAGACGGCTGAGGGGAGGAATATCATGTCACCCTGACTATGTGTGTGATCGCAGTCTATTGCGAGTAGCCTTGATGTTTTCTAATATACGTTTACTGCAGTACAGTACTTTCGATTCGGCTTGTAGAAACTGGTTCCGATCAGAACGAACGCCGGATACACGCAAAATACTCACACCATGATAATCGGTTTCTTCTGGATTACGCTTGCTTCACTTGATTTTATTAGATCGATTAGAGTCAAGGCCACCGTAGGGGTTACTTTAGACCTTGCGCGTCCAAGTTGGATGCGCCTACTCCAGATGCTCATGGCCCCTGCGCATGATATCACGTGCTCACCATCGCGCCTTCAGCTTTCACCTTCCCGGTCCCTTCTCGACCCCTTCATCAAATTCTCAACGCTTCGCCCACCTATCCCGTTTCCACACACGCTCAAGGACCCTCTCATCCCTTGCTCAAGAGCAGATTGACTCCTGCTTCCTTGCTGCCTTGGTCTGTACCTACGGAGCAATTACAGCATGATAGCTGTCGGAAAAAGATAAGCCATTGGGTGGTACTATTGTCGCTTTCTAAATTTTCTCTGGGACGGAGGTCCAGGAGTTCAGAACATCGATGCTCAGCATCCTTTCTCTTTGGCTTGAACATCACCATTTGCGTCCTAGAATGCAAATTTCAACTGTACGCTGGGAACAGCCGTGGAATTTGCCGGCATGGAGAATGTCACATTCCAGAACTCGAAGTTGCTGAGCAACGATCAGTATGTTCCGATTTGACCATAAGATACCAAAGATAGAAGGTGATGTGGCGGAAGAAGACTCACTGAATAACCTCACACGTGCCGCCCAGGAGCCCGCAGAACGAGATCTCGGGAACGGGATCAACAGTACCGCCTACCACCTTGATCGCGAGCCCGTCTACATCCTCAAGCCCTGCGATATCACGCTTCGCGCGGAGGGGGTTCGAAGCCAGAACGAATGTGAAGGTGCTCGACGCGTTGCCCAGCGGGTAGGTCAGATTCAACGCGTAGGGGGCGACGTCGGCTACCAGGGCTGTCTCCTGCGGATAGAGGTTGAAATACCCGATCGAGGCGTCAGGGCGGAGCCACTGCACGACTGCTGGGCTGAACGAGGTCGAATCCTCAGAGAATCCTCCTACGACGGACTGATTGAAGGAGGCCGTTCCGATGGTCAGATTGCGTGACAGCCAGGTGGTGATGTTGCGCGGTTCGAGATCCGCCGGCGGTGCGTAGGCGTGCCCGGTGTAGGTACGTTGCTCGTCCTCCGCGAACCCTTCAAGACGTGAGCGAGCAGCAGCAGGTACGAGGGCCCGATGGAACTCTGACAGAACGGCGATGAGCGGCGCGATCTCGAAGTCGTCGGCGTGGGCCATCGTCCAGATCGGTGAGGTCGCATTAGGGAAGACATGCTCCTTGTCGACAAGAGACCACACCCACAGCGACATGATGGCCACGTACTTGTTCATGTCGTAGCCGTACGACCGATCCCACGGCCCGGCGAAGTTGCGCAGGTTGGCGTTCCACAGCTGCGACTCGTAGCCCCATATGCTCTCGATCACGCGGGCCGCCTGCTGGCCGATGGTGGCGTTGGTCGCGCCGAGGTACTTCGCTGCGATGGTTAGGGCATACAGCGAGACTCCGGCATAGGTCGGCCCATTAAACTCGGAGAGCGTGCCATTGCGGTCGAACAATTCCAAAAAGGCGCGGGCGTCGCTGTCGCCTGCGGCTGTCATATTGGCATTGCCGAACTTGCGTCCCGTCCAGGACCCCACCACCGTCCGCATCAGCCAGGCGTTCGAGTACGCGGGGTACAGATTGTCGCCATCCACGCCGCCAACGCGGTAAGTGTCACCGACGGTGTTGTTGTAAAGGCTGTCAAGGATCAGCTCCTGCATGGAGCTGGGAAGTCGATCTCCGAATTCCTCGTAGATGACAATCAATGCCGTCCCGATGAGCCCGCGCCAGTTGGGGTCCCATGAATTATAAATCTTGCCACCGTCAGCACTCTCGCGCGATCTCTCAGCAGATGATCGTCGGTAGGGTATGTACTCACAACAGGAGGATAAGCCGGCGTCCCCACCGTCGGTTGTTCCGGGTACTTGGTGTAATCCCCATACCACTGCACTGAGACATTCTTCTCCTGACCTCCGATGACATTCTGCAAGATCCTCACCGCTTCCTGGCGATCCTGCCCTCGATCACGTTGCAGCAACCCCGCCGCATACCATACGCTCGACCGGGTCTCATGCGGCCCGGCCGCGAGCGGGAAGTAGAAGTACCGGAGATACGCGGCAGCAGGGTCGTAGATCGCATCTTGGATGACCATCGACTCGTCGAAGAGATTCTGTGCAGAAGTGCTGAGGTTCACGGCCTGCACAGCGGTGGCACCCAGCAGAGCCAGCCCGAGAAGCTGAGCCCAGTTTGTTATGAAACGCATTGTCGACGGTCCTCTGTGTGTGGGGGGGGGGGGTATCCGTACCGTGGATTCAATAACTGATTCCTGGCTGGAAGCGCATCCCTGTCATTGAGGGTACTTTATATAATGTAAAACACCGGAGAAATTTCACCGGATTGCACCGCGATGGCCGGAAATACTGTTGACGAACGATGATCTTGATTATCCTTGGACCAATGATGCCTTGCAGAGGTTCAGCATGCGGGGCGAAAGACCAACCCTAAGCGGGGCACGATAAGATAAGCCCCCCATGTCACCCAGCCGAGGTTGTTTGTGTAGCTGTTTTCCCCGCATCGGTTGCTCCCGGTGGTACCACCAGCCACCTTCAATGTCTTCCCAGCCACCCCAGATAAACATGGTGGTCCTTTGTGGAACGGGGCGAGAGTGGTTTGATTGCGGTGATGATGTCACTGTCCTATTCTTCATTGCTCGGCTTGGATAAGTGAGATCTGTCGTTCCGCGAGGTTGTTGATGGTTTGTTGCCGCGTGACCCAAGTTCGCATTCGAGCGATGGGGCGTGGCATGGTCTTGTTCGGTTAAGTGTTTTCATCGGTCATTGGAATACTTGAACCATCGTGCCATATTGGGGAAATGATGGATGGAAGAGGAGAAGGGACCATTAGAACTTCTATCTTGCAGGATCAATAAACGTCACCCATTCATCGAATGTTGGACTACGGACGGACGCGGAATCAGCACCCGCACCTGCGGCAGATTCCTCGACCCGGGAACCAGGTACTTGAGTGTGTTACAGTTACACCGTTCCGCGCATGCTCTGTACTTCCCAATGAATGTTGTAGCACAGTACAGTACCTCGTCACCTGTAAGGTGACTTCCATCCCGGTGGAAGCAATTGATTGATGCTATAGCACGACGCAAGCCAAAAAATAGTCGTGTCCCCTGCCCACACAACCACCCTACTGCCTCAACCTCCACTTCACGTACGACTTGGAAGGGTACCGCCGCTCACTCACCCGCGCCAAATCCCCGACACACCCGGGGATATCCTCATCAAACCCGTGGAAATCGTAGACCACAGCGTTATCATCCGGGATCAGCCGGTCCCGCAGATCGAAGAACAACTGATACAGAGCCGACACCTTGCCTCGGGTCCCGCGCAGCATCCGCACAACATCCAGAAGCAGCGACCCAAACGGCGCATACGACAGGATATGCCCGTAGACATCGCCGTCGCCGGTGCGACCGGGCTCCCGCGCTCTGCCATGAATACTCTCCGTCACATCCTCGATCACGCGCTCAATGTTGGCTACCACTTCATACTTTACGGTAGTGCTCTGCGCGCGGATCGCCAGCAGCATCCACCGCAGCGCCAGATCCGCCAGCACATGGTTGGGCTCGATGACCTTGCTCGCGAACCCGAACCACCGACTGGCCAGCAGAGACTCGAGCCACCCACCGCCGAACTCGCGCAGAAACCGGAACCGCTGGCGGCCGAGATCGTAGTGGCACCCCGGGAGCCACTCCTGCCGCGTCACGCCGAACCGCTCCCAATCCCGCGCACCGTGCCGCGCGCGGTCCCGACTCACGAGACACGGCTGGAAGACGAACAGCCGATCATGCAGCGAGACCGCATGGTGCACATTCGCCACGACCGTCGAGACATGCTGGTCGTAGAACACGGGCCAGTCCAGCCCGACCCCGCCGGTGTACTCGGGCATGCCCAGGCTGCCGACCGTGTCGAGGAGGCCCATGAACCGGATGGGCGGGTGGAACCGCGGCGTGGTGCGGTCGGCGGGGTCCTCGTCGCCGATCAGCGGCCACGATTTCGTCTGCCGGAAGCGCAGCGACTGCGGGGCGTGCGGCGCGTTCGTCGCGTAGGGCGACCGGTAGAGGTTGTAGACCGTCTCGCACAGCAGTCGGGTTTGCGGGGTGTCGATCTCGTTCGTGCCCGCGATCCGGACCGGGTGCACGATGCCGCAGTTGTTGATCATCCCCGCGACAGCGCGCGCGAGGTACGCGCCCCGCGACAGCCCGAAGAGCCAGATCTCGTGCGTCGGGTAGGTGTAGTTGTGCACTAGGTATTCGTAGATCGTGATGCATTGCTGCGCGATGTCTTGGCCGGTTACGCCGTTGAAGAGGTAGCTGGGGGGGTGGGTTAGTGGGTGGTTGGACTGCGGGGTGGGCTGTGTGGTGGGTGGTATGTGGTCTGAGGTGGTGGATAGCGAATGGGGACATACTCGAGGAACGAACTGCCCAGTCCCACACCTTCGAGGTAGAGAACTCCGTCCGGAGACTGGATCCGGGCGCCGATTCTTACCCCGAAAAGTTCGGCGAGTTTGTAGATGTTGCTTCGCGTGTTGGTCTCGCGACCGCACCAGGTCCCGTCGCAGAGGATGATGAGGGGTTTCGTCGGGTTGTCTGTTGGGGCGGGACGGGTTAGCGTGAGAGACGGTGTCGGTGTGGTGGACATGATTGCTCTTGGGCAGGCAGTGATGAGTATGGTGGGATATGTGAATGCATTGAGTGCACCGAGAGAGGGAGGAAGAGAGAGAGAGAGAGTGAGATCAGCAAGAGAGGGGAATGAGAGGCAGCTACTGCAGCCTTAGCAGGCAAGCGGCACGGGACGGGCTATCCATGGGTCTCGGGCTGGTTGGCGTCGCGGGGACCGTGCACACGAGCTCCTCTCCGCTTGGCCATTGATCGACGCTGAAACCATATACGAGTACGATCGGCTGAGGGTTAGATGGGGAGTGGGGTGCGATAAGCAACTTTATTTGTGATCTAGAGCGTTGGGACTTCGAGGTGGTTTGCTTTTGGTGTGGTTTGACACTGTCTCTGGTTTACCAGCTACAGAAAATCGGTGTGCCGATAACCACAGTATGAATGCTTCTTGATAGCGAAGCAGGCGCTGTACGTCAGTCATCATATTGATCCTACACTTGCCAGTAGTCAGTAAAATTAACTATACAGATGTTGAACAGAGTTGTTGATGGGGACCCAGTCCTGTCGAGGTTATATAAGCAGACACCTCGATGCCTGGGGCATTCATCAGGGAGCACGGGCTTAATTTCGGTAGGCTTATGATAGGGCGGTTGTTTTTAGAGCTTGGCCTAGGTATATTGGGTCACACCTTAGAAAGACTGAATAATTTTCGAAGGAAATATATTCAAGGGCTTCAAAATTATCACAACCTTATAAGGTATGGGAATTTCTTCATGTAGCAGATCATCATCAAGTTGGGTTTACTCATATGGAACAAGTTCGGACCGGGCGGTTTCAGTTCCGGGTACTGTACAATTCCGTCTGTAATTCCGACGATCACTCGGTCAACAATGCCGATTCAACCGGAGACTCACATTACACCCACCACCTCATCTTCTCCGTTCGGACCACTCTTCCAAGCCAGCAGCCTCGATCTCTATTTCATCAATCTCAACCTCTGGATATAACAGTCAAGCCGCGCGTATCCGGTGGCTTCCATCTCAAATACCCACCAGATGCCGCGAAAACCGAGTGGGGCTTCCTTTCTCTACAACCAACAAACAACCGAAAAGCCTTGGCTGATCCGATGCACCAGATCCACGGAAGCGCCATGCAGCCGAAGACCACAGCAGTGGCTCTGAGCTGAACCTGATCAGCTCAAGACGACAGAAGCGGGGGAAATATGTCTCCCAGGCGTGGTGCGTTGCTCGTTCCATCTTGGATTCCGATCTCTCCACGCACCGCAGGCACTAACGGCCCAACAGTGACCAGTGCCAACAAAGGAAGATCAAAGTAAGACACCTATTTATTCCTCTGGGATCCGTTATCGCAGTGCGAGTCCGATGGAAGAACTAGAATAATAAGTTAGTGTGACGGATTACTCCTTTGTACACCTTGTGCCGTGTATGGGCGCACCTGCGGCAAGCGAAGCACCGACATGAGGCGTCGATCGGCCAGGAACCAAACGCAGGGTATTCAAGATTGCGGTTCGTCCAGGAGGCGTGAGAGTCTTGAAGCAACGGAGACAGTTCGCTCTCACAGCACCATGCCCGAGAACTATTCACCTGAGAATCATGGTCACGAGGGTAGCCCAAACACTAGAGAGCTGGCAGTGCGCTTGGAGAACCTGGAGCAGCTGGTTCATCGCAACATCGGCACTTGGGCTTCCAATTCGAGCATAAGTGTACATGGGCGAGATCCTGACGCTGTGACTGCGACACCCCCTGGTTTACGCTCGGAAGGGACTCGTACAGATATTACCTCAAGGCAGAAACAGTCAACTCAAGTCCAACAACTCAGCTTCTCAGGGGAGACGTCCATTCAATACACTCTTAATCAGGTGGAAGGTCATTTGGTGAATTCTGACCACAGATTTGAGTCTGCGATTGCTGTGAGTCCAGACCGAATGTCGACACCGGCCTTGACCCCCCCGTCCTCTCCAAGTGGCGAAGCCACATCTCGCGTGGCATCCGATCTCCACAGACTTCTACACAGACATGGCATTGCGGCAGACAAGGCTCAATGGGATAGATTTCTGCACACTTTTTGCAACGAGATTCACACCATGTATCCACTCCTTCATCTCCCGACGCTGTGGCATCGATACACGGAGATGTGGACCACATGGTCTTTGGCAGATTTGGAGCCCCGTATGCCGATCGGCCGCCACAAACAATTTGCGATCGCTCAAATACTCATTTGTCTCGCCACGGGACGTTGTACCGCATCCCCTCGCATCGCTGGTGCAGAGGCTCGGCACTCTGCTGGATGGAGTCTGTACAGAGCGGCGGCAGAGCTCGTTGGCGACATACTCAATTGCTTCGAGGAGTGCTCAGACCAGATATTGGTGTTGCAGACTCTAGCTTTGATGGTATGATCGACTCCTTGTTTTCTCAACTTCCTGTTGTTACTGTGGCGAAGGGGAACGCTTGAGCTGACTCACGTGACGTCCAGGTCATTTATCTATTCCGTTTGAATATAATTGGCAGGGCAGAAAAGCTCCTCGCGATTGCCATCTCTCACGCTCAATACCTGGGGCTTCATCGGTCCCTGCCTGCTGTGGACGGGCTGAAACCATCCGACGTCGAAATCAATCGGCGGCTTTGGTGGTGTCTCTATACCATGGATCGCCGACTCGCCATCGACACTGGACGCCCATTTCTGATCCAAGATATGAACGTGAATACACAGTTACCGCAGGACCTAGACGATGATTGCCTCTTCTATCGTCAAGTGGACACAGATTTGAGTCTAGCCTCCGCCCCAAACACACTCGACAGAGCCACTGGTGCAGTGACCCCAATCCCGTATCTTGCTGCAATGGTGATCTATTCTCGAGTGCTGGGAAAGGTTTGGGAGGGGATGTACGGCGCTGATTCAGCCATGCAATCTTCTCCTCGAAACAGTCACCTGCTTCGCGAACACTTTGAGCACTTGATCTCTCGGGCGCAAAGGGAGGTCCCACCAGAGTTTGTCTACCACGTTTGGCAGCAGGAATCCCAATCCAAGAAGCCAGTAGGCTGGCTAGCCAAGCAGCAAAAGCTCATGCGGGTCGTATGTTCATCGTAGTATCTATTAACTGAAATTTCTGGAACGATTTACTGACAATGTGCAGCGATGGCTCTCGCTGCGTCTACTCATCCGCAGGCCCATGCTTCAAGAGACCACCTCTTCCCCAGCCATCATTCTTACCGGGCTCGACAATGAACGGATCTGTGCACGAGTTGCCAGTGACGTGATTCAAGAGTGCATTGAGATTTCCGAGGAGCGGACGGTCTTCACATATCCTTTTTTTCATTATCTACTGGGCGCTGCCATCATCTCAATCGGACTCATAATCAAACAGCCGTCTTGCAAGCATGCATTTGGTGACATGGTCCTGAACGCAATCCATGCTTTGGAATTCTACCCTCGTAAAACATGGATCTCAGGGAAGCTGATCCGGAACGTTTCAAAGCTGGGTCACATCGTACGGCGAGTCATGGCTCACAGCGCTACTTCCGAGGGAGTTCATACTTCCTGCCTGTTTGCCAACCGTGATTACGTTTCGAGAGAATCAGCGGAAAGATCATTCGAGTGTGCAGATCGGGGGGAATCTGTGGTACAAGAGATGCAGTGGCTCGAGGCGCTTTTTGGCAGTTACCTCGACTCAAACCTTATCGTTCGTCCTGGTGAATGATTGTGTGAGCCTAGATTCTTGAATTCCACGAGCGAAAATATAGAGCATAAATGCCGAGGTCAAATGTCATTTGATGAGGAGTGACTTAGCATACAGCAGGTCAATTCACTGCTTCAGGCCTGCCTCTTCTGTATCGGCACGATGGTGAATGCTTATTCCCATCAAGCCCACCCCGTCGACTTTTCGTTTCACACAGTCGATCGATACCCTTCTAGCTCCTTCTGAAGCAATCCATACTTCCTAGATCATGTGAATTTTCAAGTCGCATTCTATTATCTGTCTAAATGATTGATCAGGAAGTGAAGCTGTGCGACTGCTCCAAGCCCGCCACGACCACATGATGTCGCCATCTCCCGCGCCTACCAAACATCCCTTGCAGTAGGATTGACATCAATCCCACCATTTTCATCAACTTGAACACTTAACTCCTTTCCTCCTCCAAACCATGACCGACATTGCCCAAGATGAACCACCGGACTATCCAGTTCTTGCAGAAGCCACCCTGAACAAATTCGAAGGAAGAAACCTTCAAGTCGGGACAGGCAGGTACTTACTGAACCGACTCGTTTCCGAGAAAGTATACCGCCCTTACATCGAGCGCCGGGCTGTCTTCCATGCCACAAAGCTCGATGACCAGCAGCAAGTCGTGGTCAAATTCTTCATCCAGTAAGCCCTTGCCTCATGCTGTTCAGATTTGTCTACTTCTGATGAAAGCTACTAACCAGCATCTCTACTCTCTGGTACATATAGCCAGCACCCAGTCCTCAGGCGTGGCTGCGAGGCCAGCAGGCTCTTCAGCGGCATCGCTCAACCCGGGTTCACATGGGAAGTGCAAGCATTAGAGGCAGCACGGGGAGTGAACGGGTTCCCTCAGCTCCTTAACTGGGAATGCACCGTCCAGAGCCCGGAGTTCGAGAACCCGGGCGGGCGGATGAACCTCATTGCTATGACCCGGCTGCCGGGCTTTCCCCTGTCATTTTACATCGACGACCTCCGGGGGCAATCGCAGACTGATGCGACCAGGGCACGAGTTGTGGAACTAGTTGAGTGAGAACGGGCCTTTCGCCTGCACTTCTGCTATTTTGATTGCTGGCTGGCTTTCTACAGAGCGCTGCGCCTACACGGGCAGGAGTATGCGGAGGGTGACCCGGACAAGATCATTTAGGATCCGGCAAGTGGCAAAGTGTATGAATCCTCTGCCTGTTCTCGCTGCCCTTTTCTTGCGATTATTGACGATTTTGTAGTGAAATCTGTTGTCTCGGAAGATCGGTCGCCATTCGCTCTACTACCGAGCAGAACAATCCAATCACCGAAGACAGTCATATGATCAGGCAATTTGGACTTAACATCTGGTATAAGTACTGGAACAGGGTGGGGGGGGGGGGGGGGAAGGAGAGACGAGTAAAGGAAATAACCTCCGGGAGTGTCAGATTGTGTTTTGCTGGAATATCATGTACATGCCTACTTACACGTACCAAGCGTCTGACCGTCTTGGAAATTGTCCAAGACTCCAGCTCAGCTCGACTAGCAACTATGATTAAGAATTGGATGCCTCGTTCACACTTGTTGAGCTCCGTTCTCGATGACTTTTATGCGAAGCAGTTTCTGGTTAACTTGTTCTCTGTATTGAACGCTATGTCTCTGGACCAGTGCTTTGTAATACGACGTCCGTGGAAGAGAGCAGGAACGCTCATGCGAGAGAAGGACAGAGAGGTCAGGCGCGCGAGTGCCCCAAAGTGAGACTACCCTGATAAAAAATGCCATATTGTAAAGAAAGGAGAAGCAGTGGATGGCGCCCTACTCCTCAATCGTGCCGCGTGCCGCGAGCTTCTCCAAAATGGGGCGATCTCCAAGTTTGGGGAACTCCCGTCCCCACTCATGGACAACTCAATCATGTTTTGTAAGCAGGGAAAGATAGCATGATTCGATGTAGTCGATTCATTTCTTAAATCCGTGATTGTGCCCCGCGTCCGGGCGAGTGACTTCTAATTCTGATGTGAGGGACATTGACATTGACACGCGTTGGCCTGATCCACTAACTCACGCCGACATTTCAGTCAGCCTGCAAGTATGGCTCTGAGGATCTTCATGTACGCAAACCCACTACAGACCCAAGCCAGACAACAACAACTAATTGAGCATCAGCACCGGCGCAACTGGCCTCATCGGAGGCGATTTCCTACACATACTCGTGGAAAAACATCCGGACTGGGAGATCGTCGTTCTTGTCCGGGACGTCCGCAAGATCAGTTTGCTCCGAACTAACTATCCAACCGTTGAGATTATCCCAGGGTCGCTGGATGACGTCGACCTGCTAGAGCAGGAGAGCAGCAAATCTGATGTTGTCCTAAGTATGCATCGCAGGGGACATGTGCAGTGCACTCTACGTACAGAATCATTGACTGTGATCAGATTTCGCCAACTGCGACCACCTCCCCGCTGCAGAAGCCATCATCCGAGGTCTGGCCCGGCGTAAAGAGCAGGGCACGGTAATTCACACCTCCGGCGCCAAGATCATCGCCTGGGAGATGGAGGCCCAGCCCTCGAACTGGGGCCAGCTGATTCCGCGCTACTACCATGACCTCGAGGGCGTCGCTGAGCTGACCAGTCTGCCATCCGCCGCCGATCCCGAGCCCACCGGCTACGACCACGTGCTGCCCAACTGGGCGGCGCATCGCGACGTCGACATGGCCATCCTGCGCGGCCGCGGACACCCCCAGATCCGCACCGCCATCGTCTGCCCGCCGACCGTCTACGGGCCCTCGCGCTTCCCCGGCTTCACGCGCTCCATCCAGGTGCCCCGGTTGCTCAACGTGATGCTCCGCCGCCGGAGGGCGTTCACCATCCACGGGAATGAGAACCGATGGCACATGGTGCACACGCAGGACATTGCGCGGATGTACCTGTTACTGACGGAGGCGGCGATGGACGAGCACTCCCCAAGGGAGCTGTGGAACGAGCACGGGTACTATTTTGCGGAGAATGGCGAGTTTGCGTGGGGGGATGTCATCCGGCGACTGGCGGAGTTGGGGTACCAGAGGGGGTGGCTGGACTCGCCGGAAGCCGAGGATCTGCCCAATCATGTCGTGCAGCGGTTCTGGTATGGCGGCCAGATGGATGTGAGTTCCACGAGTTTGGGGGTCGCGCGCCGCGCCCGCGAGATGCTGGGCTGGACGCCCATGGAGGCGGATATCTTCTCCGATCTCGAGCGTATGTTGGATGTGGAGGCGACGTTGTTGTGGCTGAGATCGGAGGCTGGGTCTCCGATTTGATAGCCTGAAATTCGGGACCGTTTGATGTTTGGAACTTCTCCAATGTATTTGTTCTCTGGTTGCTTGTGCAAGGGCTGGAGCACATACATTCTATATACGCTTCAGCCTGTAATGCCGTGATTGTTGGGTTCGTTATGTACTGTAGATCAGCTTGTGCCAACATCAACATCCTCCACACACTCATGGCTCTCAATTTGCACATGGCAGAAGTTTGTACATACATCTATGTACAGTAGAAGCTCAATATAACAGGTTAACCATTCTGTGGGGTCATACATCCTCATTGTTTACCACGATAAGGACAAACTTTATCCTACGAACAGAAGTTTATACTTCCCTAGCTTCAGCAAGTGATTCAAAGTTATATGATAAATTCTTTAGAAACGTCCAGTCCTCGCCGGTAGATATATGTGTCCATTACACTCACGTATTTACTCTAACAAAGATCGTACTCAAATTCACCGGTTAGCGGATCATCATTGATGTTTGATCCTTATTCCGGATTCCAGTCCTCTCCACGAGGCCCTTCCCGGCCCTATCCATCGTACGCATATGATTTCATTCTCCAACTGAATCGTCGGATCATCATCACGTGATTGTTTGCAACCCCCTACCGAATCAGAAACACAACGAAACAATCGATCACAATTCCTACCCAATACTTGTACTAGGAGGCGTCTCTCAAATCTCCAAGACGTTTTGCTTACAAATGATGGCACCGTCGTAGCCCCGCCCGGGCCGAAGATTTGACACGCCAAGGGCTGGCTGGGATTGGTAAAGTTGCCCCCGCCGGATCTCCAAATTTGGAGAAGCAGGTTGCATCAGTTTGGGGATAAGCTTTCCCCAACACTCGACTCTCCAACGCCGCCGTTGAAGGTCATGACGTTACTTTCTGCAAACTGAGCTGCACCTGAATTATCTCATGAACCATTTTTTCCCCACACACCGCATTACCAAGGTGAGAACTTCTCTCCATGTAGAAGAACCGGGACATAAAAGCTTGCCAGGAGCTCCTGCCTTGACCGACTTCCATGTTCAGTTTGCCCTTTCCAGTTCACGCTTGAGTCAGATCTTTAACTACCAACCACCAACATCCACCAGCCGGTTCCCGATAGTCAACGTCGACCCTCAAGAATCATGCCCAGCCAAAGAGTCATCCGCATCAACGGCCCTCGGAACTCGGTCGAGAACCTGAAGGAGTTCCAGGAGTCCGTGCCCGAGCCGACCAAGTACGAGGTTCTGGTCAGGGTGCACGGCGTATCCCTAAACTACCGAGACATCGGCGTCGCCACCTCGCTCTACCCCTTCCCCGTCAAGGACAATGTGGTTCCTTGCTCGGACGCCGCTGGCGTCGTGGTGAAGGTCGGTGAAGGCGTGAAGAACGTTACCGTTGGTGACCACGTGATTGGTACTTTCGATATCACCAACCTCTTCGGCCCCAATTGAACTGGGAGAACGGTCAGGGTGGTCCGATTGACGGTGTGCTTCGCGAATACGTCTGCATCCCGGCTGCCTCGGCGGTGCAGGTCCCCAAGGAATCCGCCTTGTCCTTCTGCGAATGGTCGACTCTGGTCTGCACGGGTGTGACTGCGTGGAATGCGCTATATGGGAATATTCCCCTTCGTCCCGGCCAGACTGTTCTGTTTCAGGGTATGTTCATTCTTTCCCATCCATTTCCGTTACCTTTCACTCCGTTTCTTCCCCAACCGCTTCTCAGTACAAAACCAACGAATCTATCTAACATCAACCTAGGAACCGGCGGCGTCTCCATCACCGGCCTGATCCTGGCCAAGGCGGCCGGCGCCCGCACCATCATCACCTCCTCCAGCGACGAGAAGCTGAAGCGCGTTCAGGCCGACTACGGCGTGGACGAATGTGGTCAACTACAAGACCCACCCCGAGTGGTCCAAGGAGGTTCTCCGCCTGACCCAGGGCCAGGGGGTCGACTACATCTTCGAGAACGGCGGATCGGGCACGATCGGCGAGTCCCTCAATGCCGTCAAGATGGGCGGCAACATCTCGGTGATCGGCTTCCTGTCGCAAGCCGACCAGGCCAAGATGCCGGACGTCGCGGCTCTTGCCCTGTCCAAGGGCGCCGTCGTCCGCGGTATCACCGTCGGCTCCACGCAGCTGCTCCAGGAGGTGACGCGCTTCGTGGCGACGCGGGGTCTCCGGCTGCCCGTGGATAAGGTCTTTGATTTCAATGAGAAGGCCGTCGTGGAGGCCTACAAGTATGCTGCCTCTGGTGCGCAGATCGGGAAGGTGTGCATTAAGGTTGCCTGAGTGGAAGGGAGTGCGTTATTAGGAGGGATACTGGCTTAGAGCTGTTTCCTCCTTTCTCTTGGCTTGGAATGTGCATTTGGAATACTTGTAGCATTGGGGCTTAGATTGAGATATATTTCGTGGGAGCCTTTTGAGAAAACCAATTTATGCACTCTGTATGAGGAGTCAGCATTCCATGGGACTGGATTCGAAGAGGGCACCAGCCTACTAGTATCCTGGCTGTAATCAAGTCTGTACAGACTCGTTATAAAGAGGATCCGTATCCAGATCTCGACAGCCTACATAGTCTTTCACACCGATTCAAGAGCGAACTACTTGCAGACTATAGACCGTGGCTCATCCCACGAGTTTAAATAACCTCTCTACTCGACACTTGCTCTGTGTGTCATGAAACAAATGTCTTGACAAGTTTTCCCTGAGGCGCGGCCTCTTCAAACAAGTATCAGTCTAATATTCCCCTGTCTTCAGCAGCAGAAAAAGGATGAAGAAAAAGGGAAGCTTACTGGGGCCAATAGGTTGGTGGTACATCATCGTTTGTCGGGATGCTGAATACCCAGACTCAACAGATCAACATGATCCAGTTAGCCTATCAATCACTAAGATCTCCCTCAGCGTTTCCTTCACCAAACAATCGTGAAAGTGATTTTGCCGTTGACCACGGCGGTCAATCTTCCTTCACCGTCCCCACAGCCGCCAAGATTTAGCTTGGAAATCTTCTAGCAATATGAGCAGCGGTAGCATGCAATGCTCAGAGCCCTCGAGACCGTAGGCAGCCGGCCGGTTGTCATATCTTATCATTTGGAAGTCTATGGTCAATAGATTGCGATCATGCCGCTCCATCCTCCTCCGTCAATCGGACCCAACAGACTCCTATCATTTGCAGAACCGTCGAGATATGCTCGCAGGTCGATGTCTCGCCTACGCTCACGGATGACTCACTCTCACGATCAAAAGGTGGGGGCGAGGGCGAACCCGGGTTGTTGATTCGGGAGGAATCCGTGCATGCAACGCGCGAGGTCAATGACCTGGAAGGCTTGCAATTCTCAAACCTGCTGGGAAGGTACCTACCTAGTCTTACCACCTAACAGACTCGGTCCAGCTTGCCTCACGGTGTAGGGGGGCTTCGCTGTGACGACCGGCGAAATCCCGGTGAATGAAACCCCTCCTGCCAAGTGTCAATATCCGGGTCGATGTTACATCGTGGGAGGGTGTCCGGGCGCTGTGTTGTAAGTAGTATACAGAATGTTTCTTTTTTTTTGGTTTTTTTGTTCTTTTTGCATGTAAAGCTATGGAAAATCGCGCAGATGGATGCCAATACTTGGCATAGGGTTGATGTTATTGAAGAGAGTAAGTATGTTGCCACTGTTCGCTTGAGGTGTCTATTTCGCTACGCTCCTACGTTGGCCCCCCTCAATGGCCCTTGGTTTGAAAGTTGAAGCCAATTTGTTGTCGCGAGAACTCCCCGCCGCCGAGTGAGACAATTGATCTCGACTAGGTAATAATTCCGGAATGATCGGCTCCGAGCTGGACGGATCTGGTTGGCACAGCTCTGTTTTGATAATGCCATTTTCTTTTCGGCATACCTGCGAGTGTGAAGGGGTCAGTCAGAACATGTTGGGCTTGTGTTCTCACAAGCATCGGACCTATAACTGAAATGAAAACGCTCGCACCATTGGGTCCCTCAGGCAACAAATCAAAATTCGATTCCTTGAGAGTAGGTATGGAGGTACTTGTTGAGCGTCGGAAGGAACATCACAGATCACATGATGCCCAGACAGGGTCTGAGACACATTGATGGGACACGAAGGACTAGTCTGAGGTGCCTGCACTGGAGCCTCCCATAGAAGCCTACCTATAAGAAACTATGTTCAATCAGGAAGGTGACAATCTTCCAGCGGCTGCTGGTGGGCACAGGAACAGTGAGTGAATGCTATGTATATTTGCAAAACGGGGGCGGAAATTAATACCGTGTATGGGGGTTACAGCTGTATTGGGTATGATACCGTAATCCGCGGAGACCCTCTTATCTGATGATCTGATAATCAATCTAGGCATGAGAGACCATTCTCTTAGCTTTTGTTTTACGTAAAGAATGCCAATCCTGCCGACTGACCCTAGTCGGCGTGGCCGAAGTGTTGTCGGTCGAGTGATTGCCGAAATCGAGGTCAACGGTGTTCTATACCTGCTTCCCTCGAGGTTTCACAGTCACTGCGCCGCTGCCGTCCAGGGTGTTGTTGCTTCACAATGTCAGCATCAGAGCCTTCGAAGAGCGATCAGACGGAAGGAGCTGTCAAGAGCGCAAGCCACGCTCAGAAGGCCGTAAGGCTTCAACCTCTTCATCTCTACACGAACCACTGACCGAGATAGATCCTCCTGGTGTCGCGATGCATCCCAAAGCCAAAGGACATCAAGACTGCCTTTAGCTTCATCCGTCTGCTGTTCTCGCTCGACTACACCCGCGTCGACCTGGCCCTCATACTCGTCGGCACCTTCTTCGCCATCGCAGCCGGCATCCCCGAGCCTCTGCTGGGAATCGTGCTCGGCCAGCTCATCAACGAGCTCAACGATGTCTCCTGCTCCGCGACCACGTACGACCCGTCCTCCGTCCGGACGAAAGTTCTCTATCTGATCTACATCACCATCTTCAACTTCGCCGCCATCTACATCTACGCCGCCTGCTGGGCGCTGGTCAGCGAGCGTTTGGCCCGTCGCTACCGCAAGGGGTACTTCCGCAGCCTGATCCGCCAGGAAGCCGCGTTCCATGACAGCCTACCCTCGGGACAGGTCATCTCGCGGCTGGTGAGCGACATCGAGACGGTGCAGTCGGGGACCTCGGAGAAGGTGGGCATATACATCGCGACGCTGTCGTATTTCATCACCGCGTACATCGTGGCCTTCATCAAAGTGCCCGTTGTGGCGGGGATCCTGATCGCCATCGTGCCGTGCTTCTTTGCCATGTCGCTGGTGGGAGGCCACTTTACCTCGCGGTATGGCAACCGCGTCGGGAAACATGTCGATCGGGCGACCTCCATTGCCTCTTCCAGCCTGTCGCATCCCCGCATCGTGCATGCTTTCAATGCCCATCGGCGCCTGGAGGAGTTGTTCTCATCGAATCTCTACAACGCGCGCAAGGATGCGTTGAAGAAGGCGGCAGTGCATGCGGCCCAGATGGGCTTTTTGTTCTTTATCGTGTATTCCTCCAATGCTCTGGCGTATTGGAAGGGTGCGCACCTGATTGCGGACTATATTGATGGTATTGGGTCTGGGGTCTCCCTTGGGGCCGTGTACACGGTGATCTTTATTCTCATCGATGGTTAGTTTTCTTTCCTTCCCTCTTCCTTTAATTATCTGCGATTGGCATTTGGGAACCTTGCATTGGTCTAGCTCTGGCATGCTGACAGATGTCTTACAGCCTCCTTCATATTGAGTCAAGTCTCTCCGTACATGCATGTGTTCAGCGCCGCCGCAAGTGCATCCGAACGGCTGTTGGAGGTCATCAACCGTGACTCTCAAATCGATGGCACTGCAGAGACGTGGGAACAGAGCGTAGACCTCGCTGATCAGGAGATTGTTTTCGAAGATGTGAACTTTACATATCCCGCACGTCCTTCGAACCGCGTTCTGTAAGGGGTTAATTGTTACATTCCGCCAAAGAAACACACTGCCATCGTGGGTCCGTCAGGTGGAGGCAAGTCCACCATCGTGGCACTTCTGGAGCGGTTCTATGATCCATGCTCCGGGGTAGTCCGGATCGGGAGTCAAGATATCCGTGCGGTGAACGTGGCAAGCCTGCGCGGGCAGTTGGGTTTTGTTCAGCAAGAGTCCCAACTCTTCGATCGGTCGATCCTGGAGAACATTGCTTACGGGCTCGTCGGGTCTACAGCGCACGAAGGTTTGACGGAGGTGATTCTGGATATGAGTTTGTCGGCTGCCGTGGAGCAGATTCAAGCGGGGACTCCGGAAAAAGACGCTCTCGCTGCTTGCGATCCTAGGATTGCCGAAATTGTTCGTCGGGCGAAAGAAGCTGCCGATAAAGCGAATGCACTTTCATTCATTGAAGCCCAAGCCTTTGGAATAGCGACGAGTGTTGGGACTGCTGGGGGGCAGTTGAGCGGTGGTCAACGGCAGCGCATTGCTCTTGCGACCGCACTTGTTCGTGAGCCCAAGTTACTTGTACTTGATGAGGCAACCGCTGCACTTGATTCTATCAGTGAACGCTTGATCCATGAGGCCTTGCTCAAGGTGTCGGGGACTACGACGATAGTCTCTATCGCGCACCGTCTGGCAACGGTCAAGGACGCTGATCAGATCATCGTCATCGAGAAGGGACGAGTGGCTGAGTATGGATCTCCGCAGGAGTTAATAGACCGGGGTGGTAGGTATGCAGCGATGATTGCACAGCAAAAGTTGGATCAAGGGGAGGCGCAAGAGCTTATGACGGCCGCCGGCAGCATGAATGATACACCTGGCATTCCCACCGAGCTTGTGCCTGTCACTGAGAAAGACAACATCCACGAGAAAGATAAGATCGATGCGACCGTGGAACAGACGTCAATAGCACAGCAAGAGGACACCCCCCACTCGAAGCGCCTAACTTTGAAGATCTGTTTCTCTTTTATCCGTCCTAATCTTCTTCTGATCATACTAGGGCTGGGTATGTCGGTCATTATTGGTGCTAGCTATAGCTCAAACGCGGTTCTATTCGGCAATACGCTGGGAGCGCTCAGTCCATGTAAAGGCACTCCCAGCATCCGACACAGCGGAAGTTTCTTCGGCCTCATGTTCTTCATCGTCGGACTCGTAGAGTTCTTTGCCAACATCATCGGCGGCTGTGCCTATGGGTGGGCTGCAGATCAAACACTCTATCGCATCCGCGTTGCGTCCTTCCGCTCCTTGCTCGCCCAGACTATCACCTGGCATGGCACAGATGGACGCAGTCCAGGGACGCTGATCTCCTACCTCACCGGCGATGCTTCAGCTATCAGCGGCCTGACTGGAACAACAATTGGTCTTCTGCTGGCAACAACTGTCAATTTGTTTGCCGGGATTATTATCTCGTTCATCGTTGCGTGGAAGATCTCCATTGTTCTGCTGCCTACCATTCCTGTCCTCTTGGCAGCCGGGGTCATGAAGCTCCGCGTACAGAATCAATTTGCCGAGCGGCACAAGAAAGCATTCTCGCGGGTGACTGAGATCACCGTCGAGGCGCTGGAAAATCTGCGTTTCGTGGCTGGATTCTCCCTGGAAAGGCAGCTTTACCGGGAGTTCATCCATGCAATCCAGGGCCCATACAGGAAGACCAAGAAGGCCATCGCCTGGGGCAACTTTTGGCTGGCCACTGCCTTCAGCGTCAGCAACCTGATCAGCGCTCTCGCTTACTGGTGGGGCTCCAAGCAGATTGCCTCGGGTCTCTACTCTCAAACGCAGTTCTTCATTGTCCTGCCCGCGCTACTCTTCAGCACTCAATCTTGCGGCCAGATGCTCGCCCTTGCACCGGACCTCTCCAAAGCTGGCAAGGCTGCTTCTCGCATTGTGGACTTGGTGAACACCGACTCCGCAGAGAAAGAAGCCCAAACGGACAGGCATAAAGAGATAATTCCGTGCGGGGAGAAGTCTGACGTCGATATCGAAGCCAACCCAGCCTGTATGCCTTCCTCCAAATCGACGCCTTCACCTACCCCCATTGGCGCCGAGCTGCGTCACGTGCAGTTCTCGTACCCTACCTCGCCGGACCTCCCCGTCCTCCGCGACCTCAGCCTCACCTTGGCTCCAGGTGGATTCTACGCCCTCGTCGGCCCCAGTGGCTCAGGCAAGTCCACCATCCTGGCGATGCTGGAACGCTTCTACTACCCATCCTCGGGTGCCATCTACATCGACAATCAGGACATCACCCGCGTCCGTTCCACGGACTTCCGCGACGAGATCGCCCTCGTCCCGCAGGAGAGTGTGCTCTTCGAAGGCAGCGTCGCTTTCAACATCGCGCTCGGAGCTCGGCCCGCCGACACACCCACGCAGTCCGAGATCGAGGCCGCGTGTAAACTCGCCCAGATCCACGACGTGATCATGGAATTGCCGGACACGTACGAGACGATTTGCACGCACAACGGAAAGCAGTTCTCGGGCGGTCAGCGGCAGCGGCTGGCGATCGCACGGGCGTTCCTACGCAAGCCCCGCCTGTTGCTCCTGGATGAGTCGACGAGTGCGTTGGACGGGGAGTCGGAGAGGAAGATCCAGGAGGCGCTGCAGGGGTTCGTGGGGAAGACGACGATCGTGGCGATCGCGCACCGACTGCGCACGATTTATCGGGCGGATCGGATTTTCCTGATTGAGGAGGGTCGGTGTACGGTGCAGGGGACGCATGCGGAGTTGGTGGAGCGGAGTGCAGTTTATCGGGAGAGTGTGGTGCATCAGTCGTTGGATATGTGACTTAGAGGTGTCGTAGGCGGTGGAGGTTGACTTGTGTGAATCTTTTAGAGTGGAGAACTTGGTAAATATTAAAATATCTGTACGGAATATAAAAAAGCCACCTCTATTAACCGGCACCGATCAAGTGCAACATCACGAGATTAAATCACAGGATCCAGCACAATAATAACCTGGTAGGATAATTACCCCCTCGCTCTCGCAACCTTCATCACCTACATACTCTCCCCAAACCTACAGCATCACCCCCTTATTCTGCCTCTGATCGACGCTCACATTCTTCCAGATCAGAATACACGGGAACCCGAGCGCCAGCACCGCCGTGGTGGCAATACAGCTATACTTCTGACTCTCGCCCCAGGCAAAGTTGATGGCCGTGCGCACCTCCGAGCCCACGGGGTAGGCCATCTGGGCCAGATACCCACCGAGATAGATATCGGCCCAATCCTCCTGGGCCGCCGCCGGCAACGCCTGCCGCAGCCGGTCCGGAAAGACATTGGTATACACCGCCGACCCGACGGTATTCCCGGCGGCGCCGCCCAAACTGGCAAACAGCCCCAGCACCGACAGCATCATCGGCACGCCATCGTGATCCGCGACCGCCATGACCGCCATATCCTGGCCAATCACCAGCGTACCGCCCGCAGCCGCAATGAAGATCTGACACATCACCACATACCCGATGGGATGGTGCTCGCCGCGGAAGTAGACCATCAGCCCGGATCCCAGGAGCATCAGCGGGAGGCCGAAGTACAGGCACGCGGCCCGGAACCGGCGGGTGCGGCGGATGTACAGCCCGAACAGCGGGGCCCAGAAGCACGACCCGATGTTGTAGATCTGGTTCATGTACCCGCCCGCCGCCGGCGTCAGGTCGTGCACCACCATCGCGAAGTTCAGGAAGTACAGGTCCCACGCCGCGTAGCCGAGGTTCAGGAACGCGGACAGCAGGCACGCGCCCAGCACGGTGCGCTGCCGCAGGAGCTCGTACCGGATGAACGCGCGGCGGGCGTACAGCCGCTCCCAGACGGCGAAGGCGAGGAGGAGCATGAAGCCGATGCTGAGCATCGCGATGAAGGTCGCTGAGCTGTATTGCGCCCGGCCGTAGACGGTGAGGCTGAAGGGGAGGAGGAGGAGGATGAATGCGGCGATTAGGATGAGGGCGCCGGGGACTGGGGGGTTGAGGGTTAGTTAGTTGCGGGGGTGGGTTTAGGCGGGAGGGGATGGCTGGGGTGAGGGGGAAGGGGGCAGGGGGCAGTGGCGTACCGTCGAACTCGTGGATGTAATGCAGCACGGACTGGGGCCAGGTGCGGTTGCTCTGGCGGGGGGTGTAGATGCCCAGTTGTTTGGCCTTGCGCTCGTGGAACTTGAAGACCACCGCCAGGGGCAGGAACACGCAGGGGAAGATGATGGCGAAGGCGCCGTAGGCCCAGCGCCACGAGGTCATCGACAGGAACGACTGCGCGGCGAGCGGGCCGGTGAACGCCGTGCAGATGAAGGGCGTGTTGGCGAACCCGAACGCGAACGCCCGGTTGCGCAGCCCCGAGGTGTCGGCCATGAATACATCCAGGATCAGGTACAGGGCGTTGTAGCTCACCCAGTACAGCACGTAGCCGGCGGCGAACCCGCTGGGCCCCGTGCAGGCGGCCAGGACGATGATCCCCAGCACGAAGAGGCATGTGAAGATGAGGAGGGCTTCCGCGCGGCCCCAGACGTTCAGAATCTTGGCGACCGGTAGCTTCATCACGCCGCCGACGACGGTCGCGAGGATCGCGGCCGTCGAGATCTCCGGGGCGGTGTTGAAGTTCGCGTATGCGTACACCAAGACGTTGAGGCCGATCGAGGAGTGGAAGGCGAGCATGAAGAAACAGACCCAGATCCTGGGATGAGGGGACATTTGTTAGCCTGTTTTCTTTTTGTTGCAGGGACTGAGGGACAGGCAGGGTAACGAACCAGGCGTAGATCACCAGCAATGTCTTCTTGGTCCAGACGGAAGCTGCGGCCTCGACCTTGTTGAGGCCTGTTGCTCCGTCCTCCATGGCCCCGTTGACTTGCCCTTGAGCTTCCTTGTTATTCGAGGTCGGGGGTTCGTGCTTCTCAGGGTCGGAGGCAGTCACTTGGTCTGCGGATGAAGTCTGATGGACTCGAGTACGATCGAGCGAAGCACGACTTGCCATGGCTAGTTTGTGTAGTCAACCGACACGATGTCCAAAGGAAGAGCAGATCTTTGCCAAATGTTGCGATCGAGAGGAGCGCAGTTTAAGACACGCGTCGAAGCAACTGAAAAAGGTATCGACAGGACAGCACCGGCAGACAGCCTTCCGTGGAACATGCGTCTCACATGGGTGGCAACAGAATTTTTCCTCCTCGCTGGCGTAACTCGGCTTGGGGGCGCTATTGATCCCGAACGAGACTAAAATCTGATAGTGCAATGCTTTCACTCCTCGGCGTTGGGAAGGGTCGTACGACTCCCACTGCGGTATGGCTGGTATCTCGTATCTGAAAATTACGGTCCGGTGGTAACAAGCAACAGCATAGACCCTGTTTCTCACGATTGACGTATCAGCTCTCGCGCAGCCGCTCGGGACCCACGCACCGACCGCCATCTAATCTGATAATCGCATCTCAACTGAACCCCTGTTCTGATAATCGCCCGCCATTGGCCCCTTTGCTTCTTGGCATGCACTCGCAACCCCCTTTAGTGAGACCCTGAACTCAATTCTGCTAGGAATTGGTAATCAGATCCTTGGCATGCAACCTCAATTTATTTTACCGCCCCCCGAAAGTCAACACCGGGCGGATTATGACGCAGGACTTGACCAGTAGCCCAATCCAGCAAGACACATCCTACGGTGCCACAAGCTGAGAGGGCCAACCCGACGAGCTTTGCTGTGTGGATATCTTGGGTTAGCTAAGCGGACTCCCATCATGTGCATTTTCCCTAGCGTGTAAGCAGAGTTTTCCACACCCGTTGGCCCCGCCCTGTCGAACCATATCCCACCGATCACAAGCCAGTCGGCGTAAATCAAGCCTTCCTTATCAATCTGATAATCGCCGGTACCGGCTTCTTGCAACGCTGACATGGGTAATTGGGGTTGCTCGGGATATGATCTGTGTGAGGGTTGCATGCCAGTGTCGTGGTGGTCGTTCCTTGATTCTCTGTACTTCAGTCTTCGAGTCGAAACAATATAGGATGTATTCACTGCTCATGCAGATTACAAGTAGGCCAGCATCCACCACCACAGCCGCTTACTGTCCCGGCATGATCGGTACAACACAGTAGCGTAGACCCGTGGACCTCACCGAGAACATATTCATATGCCGAGAACTGATCGAGTGATGATCTCCTCAGCAAGCTGACGATACGAGCAAGCGCGGAAAGCGCTAGAGGCCGTGCTGCCAAGAGGGGGGACATGTCTCGCCAAGAAGCAATGTCTCATTTGCCCCTGTCTGTAGGATCATCTTGGCAGGCTGCGGGAATTACCAGGTTGAAAATTACCATCATTCATGACAGACATACGCAGTTGTAAAGCGTCACTGCGTGGGGTCGGCCGGTTTTATGGTTGCTGGATTAGGATAGGTCGTTGTTCTGTACTGGTTGGTAGTTCTCGCCCGGGTGTGTGAATAATCCGAGGGGGAAGGCAGGAGGAGGGAGGGGGGGCTCATGTAGCAGTGAAACAGAGAAAGAACAGTGGACAAATACGGATAAATAGAGAGACGGGAGACGCTCGTTATCCGCGCTGAACAGGATAGAGCTGATATGGTGTGCAACCACAGACCAGCACGCAGTCAATGCTCGTTAGACCCAAAGACTCGAAATCATGATGGTACCAGTCCTCAAACTCTGGGGGCATCTCTTGCGTCCAACTAACGGGCTGGGGGACACTCCTGTGCCGACCACTCTAGCTCCCGAGCAACCTTTAAAGTCATCGGATGAACAGACTACGGAAAATGCTGTATATGATGTGAAGCAACTGAGATACCTCACGAGTTCAGCCAATGTCGATGCCCTGGTGGAGGGATATGCGCGCTGGGTGATGCATGCAACCGGCCAGACACAGGTTGCCTTCTGGGTCAGTGCACGAGCAGAAGACTGCGAGGCTGAACGCATACTGGTCATTGCACAATGCATGGAGTACAGTTTGGCGCTCGAATGGGGTGTCTTTCATGTTCCGGTCTTAGACGCCAACGTGCTTATGAAGAGGGTCGAGTTCGGGCTGTGTCTCGTCCATGGCGGAAAGATGCCAGTGAGGTCAGAGAATAATGTATGAGTTACTGAGTTAGAGTATAGCCATGACTGTCCCACGCAGTGCGACTGCTGACCATTTCCTTGCGTCCTCTAGATCCCATTAAATTTATGCGTCGATGTCGCATCCTCCGAAGCCAGGTTGATATATAAATCACGGTCGGTCCAGGGCAAAGGTCTGCAGGCATTGGTGCAACAGTTGGAGTCATTGCTGCCGTGCAATGACAAGCAAAACGATCCTTCTCAATTTTGGCAAAAGCATCTCGAGGGTTTCGTCGGAGTCTGCGAAAGACAATTCCCAACACTCTCTTGCGTGCGCATGGTTCTGGAGCCGGACTATCCACCAACCGTGTCACGAACCCTCACTCTGGAGGCGTCCAGGAAGAAATTTGAGGATTTCGCGGCTCAGTACGGCCTCAAGTCAATTGACACGATTTTCCAAGGCGCATTTGCGACGATCCTGTCCGAATACCTTGAGCTGGATAGAGTGATTCTCGGAGACGTCACCTCATCCACCGCTGATTCGGCTGCCCTGACTTCGGATTCCACTGTACCTGTTCCGATTGTCGTCGATCCTCAAATGACGGCGACAGACTTATTACGTCAAATTGATGGCTTCATGTCAAGTGCAGTTGCACTGAAAGAAGTGCCACTCGGGTTGATGCGAGAGATCCTGCAATGTCCTCCTCAACAGGCCCCGTTCAATGCACATTACACGGGGAATACTCATGCCGAGCCAGGAGAAAAACACTCTGCGCAGTTTAACATCGATAGCTCACCAATCTCATTGAGCGTCCAATGCTCTGGGAAAGACAATCTGTCATGCACGCTCTCAGTTCGAGGTGACTTGATGGACACTCATCATGTAGACCTCGTGTTACAGCAGATTGATGCTTTGATCACTGTAATGATCGGCAATCCGACAGAGCAGATTCACGACCTCACTCGGACCTTTCCCAGATACCTTCTCTCCATGCACGCACCTGTGGTCAGCGAGCAACTGAAGCAAGCACCCAGTCTATCTCCATTTCATTGGGTAGAACACTGGGCGAAGTCGAATCCAACCTGGCCAGCCGTTGAAGTCATAGAGTCAGTCAGTGAAGACGGAATTCAGTCTCGAATGTGGACTTATGGCGAGCTGGCACAGACTTCTGACCGGATTGCAACGTGGCTCGTCCGCCGAGGCTGGCGCAATTTGATGATTGGCGTCTGTCTTGGTCGCTCCTTCATCACGTACGCAATAGTCTTGGCGATCTGGAAGAGTGGGAACTGCTACATTCCCATTGCGGAAGACCTGCCCGAAGCGCGGCGAGTCCTCCTGCTTAGTGATAGTGGTGCTACGGCTTTGTTCTCGGATCATGAGGTGTTAGGAGACGTAGTACCTCCGGATGGATGCGAGGTCATTGATGTCAACAGTCCTGAGCTTCATGAGGAGCTTTCTAGCATTGACGAAGTAGCAGTGATTGAGGCAGACCCGTCTGACAACTGTTATCTTCTCTACACGTCCGGGTCCACGGGGCTGCCGAAGGGCGTTTTGGTCAGCCGTGGCAATCTGTCTGCCTTCACAGAAGCGCAGTCCGAATATATCTGTCGGGATGTGCCAGACACCTTGAAGCTAGGAGGCGCGGGCAGTTACTTGGCGCATGCCAGTCGAGCCTTTGATGTTCATATCTGTGAGATGGTTCTGGGCTGGCATCATGGGCTTCGTCTGGTGACTGCCCCACGCACCATGCTGCTCGATAACCTCCGCCTGGTCCTCACGCAATGCCGCATATCTCACGCGGGATTTGTGCCTTCCCTCCTCGAGCACACGGGTCTCAGTGCTGAGCAGTTGCCCGATCTCCGATATCTCGGGGTGGGGGGTGAGAAGATCTCGGAGACAATTATCGAACGCTTTGTCGGAAAGCCATCGATTGCTCTGGTCAACGCATACGGACCAACTGAGGTTACGATCGGGCTGACAAGCCACACGGTGACTGCTTCCTCGACGGTCCGAAACATTGGCTCAGCGGTAGGGAACATCACCCTTCATGTTCTCGAGCCGGAGACCAATGACTACGTGAAAAGAGGCCAGGCAGGAGAGCTCTGCGTCACCGGAGATCTTGTCGCTAAGGGATATCACGGTAGGCCGGATGCAAAAGGGTTCACATACTTTCACGGGCAACATATGTACCGCACCGGTGACATTGTTCGTTTGATGGCGAACGATTGTGTCGAATATCTCGGTCGACGAGACAGTCAAGCAAAGGTCCGCGGTCAGCGTTTGGAGCTGGAAGAAGTATCTATCGCAGTGCGTCGATGTGCTGAGCGCCCAGTCAACGTCACTTCGATAGTGACACCCTCACCGATCACGAAGCGGCCTCAGTTGGTCACCTTCATAAGTCCTGCCAGCGATCGTCCTGAAAATGCCACAGCACAGCCAGTATTTGCGCAGGAGGAGTATCAGAAATGGATCCCCCAGGTCTTGGAGCGCTGCCGTCAGCAGCTCCCAGCTTACATGGTTCCGAGTGTCTTGCTCCCTGTCACTTTCATACCCATTCAGATATCGGGCAAAGCAGACAATCGCCGCCTAGTAGCTCTATACGAGGGTATCCCTGCATCCGATCTACTGCATGGAGCTGAGACTCCTTCGGTCACAGAGCGAGAACCAAATCCGGAATCAGAAGATCAACCGTTGACAATTGAGGAGCAGGGGATTGTCGATCTTGTTTGCTCCGTGACGTCGGCTGACAGCCATGCCGTTACGAGGACAACTAGCATCTTCCAATTGGGGCTGGATAGCCTCAGTTCCTTGAATTTAGCAGCTCGGATGCGGGAAGCTGGCTTTATCTGCTCCGCATCCGACATCATGCGCAGTGCAACTGTGGAGCACCTGGCACTATTGCCTAGGCACGGCGACAAGGCAGGCCGAAGCGCCCAGGCAGGGCGACAGCTCCTCGAATCTACGCAGCAGCTGGTGACCCTTGATCGTGCCGTTCGCGCCTCTCCGAAGCTCATTCCAAATTCCTCAATCGCGATTATCAGACCTTGCCTACCTCTCCAGGAAAGCCTTGTCTCCAGTTCGGTTGACAGTGATATTCCACTCTACGTCAACCATACACTATTTCGGTTGCGGCCTACCGCGTCATTAAAAGCACTCAGACTGGCATTTGAAGACGTAGTACAGGAGAATGAGATCTTTCGGACCTGTTTCCACATCATGGATGACCGGGTGGTGCAAGTGGTCTTGAAGCCTCGAGTAGCGAAGGTAGCTTGGGATGAGATTGAGGTAGCGGATGAGCAAGCCGCTCGGCAGCACTTCGAGAAATGCCAGCCACAGATTGCATCCAAGATTGTTTGGGGCATCGAGAGACATCCTCCTATGCACATGACTGCTGCGTGCTCCACGGAAAACCATGATTCCGGGTGGCTGATGCTGTCCATCCATCATTCGATCTTTGACGGGGCCAGTATGGGAATACTTCTCGACAGGCTATATCAGCACTATTCCGGGCAATCATCCACCGATGCGATTAATCTTACCCCTTTATATCGATACTTAGTCAGGCCAGCGGAGAAAGAAGCCGAGCAGTACTGGTCTCAATATCTCTCAGACTGCTATCCTGGAGTTGTCATCGTTGATGACCCGAGCGATACGACATACAGTATCACGACAGAGACATTACCTCTGAAGCTGTCTGAGCTCTCTAATCTTGCCTCTCGCATATCGACAACTGCCCCGCTGTTGATAGAAACTATATGGGCTATTTCCTTGGCGAAGCTTCTGGGCCAAGGTGATCTAATCTTTGGCCGGGTCATGAATGGTAGAGCGATACCAGTAGACTCAGTCGAAACCATGTTGGTTCCCCTTGTGACCACGGTCCCTGCTCGGTTCCGCCTGTCATCTGGCGCGTCGAGTCTGGTCAATCTGATCAAGGAGCATACCAGAGCTAGTCTGGAGTCCTTGCCTCACCAACACACGTCGCTACGTGCTATCCAGCGATATTGCCACGCTCCAGGCCCTTTATTCAACACGATGTTCTCTTATCTTGCCGTAAAGACTTCATCAGTCGATGTCTTGCTGCAGGAAATGGATAGTGTCATGGAGGTAGACTATCCACTGGCACTAGAGGTTAGAGCAGACACGGAGACAGACACTGTCACTCTGCGGCTGAGAACCACCAGTGATCCTTCTTTGTCCCAGCAAGCTACTTCCCTTTTCAGCACAATGGTCATCCTGTTGCAGAGCCTGGTGGCTGCAGGAGACGCAGTCGTAGATGAGCCTGCTCTAGTTCAGGGACAAGAACAGACACAGACAACTGCATGGGACGAAATTCAATGGACAGAAGGTGAGACGAAGATCAGACAGATCGTCTCTCAGATCACCGGGCTACCTGAAAACCAGATTGCCAAGAATTCCTCATTCTTTGCGCTAGGGATCGACTCGGTGATCTCTATCCGGCTCGCCCGTTGCTTCCAAGAACATCAGATCAAAGTGTCTTCAAGCGATATCTTGAGATATCCGTCTGTCGGGTCACTGTACAATCATCTGGAGAACGCTTCGATTTTACCTTCCGTACGCCAGGGTGAACAGACTAAATTGGTTCCACATGCGGACATCAATCTTTTACATGGAGACGACTCAATCGTTGAGACATACCGCTGCACGCCGCTGCAGACGGCCATGATAGCACATTGTTTGAGCACTAACGGGAAGGATTATGTACACCACCACATCGTCACTCTAGACGACTCCGTCAACCTTGGTCATCTGGAGAGTGCGTGGAAGCAGCTTGCAGAGCAGGCTGATATTCTGCGGACTACATTCCATCGGCACGAGGCAGGTGGTGGCTTCTTAGCTGCGGTTCATAAGCACCCGTCGATACGGTGGTTCTATGATATCGAAGAAGAATCGTTGGCAAGCGCCATTCGTCGAATTTCGGAAGAAGGGGGTTATCCCGAGATAGACAGCTTCCAAACTTCACCATGGAAAGTTCACATTCTCCAACACAACGCTCAGCGGCTAATGGTCGTCACTATGCATCACTGTCTGTATGACGGGTTCTCTCTTCCACTCATGTTTGACTCCTTGGAGGGGATCTACCGCGGACAAGATGTGATAGTCCAGCCATTCGCGCCGGCTGCTCATCGGGTCGCAAGTCTTCAGGAACAATCCACGCAATTCTGGACCACTGTTGTGGCAGGGTATCGATATTCCGGTATTCCAGCTCCAATAGACTCTCCCACAGCATCCCAACCGCAATGGGCAGAGGTGAAGGTGCAGATTCCGGCGGCGGAATTGCTACATCGATGCAGCTCCCTCGAAGTCACTCTGCAAACTGTCGCCCTGTTTGCTTACGGGAGGTCACTGGCAGTTCTGTTAGGGCAGCGCGATGTGGTATTCGGCCATGTTGTTTCTGGACGTGGACTGGATGACGGTACCACTGGGTCAATCGTGGGCCCTCTTATCAACACGGTGCCTTTTCGTCTGACACTGGACTCCATTCTGCAGAGCACTCGCTCGGCCCTGCGGGCTATTCAACTCTTCTGTGCGGATGCTCTACAGCATCAGCACGTATCGTTAGGTCAGGTCCAGAAAGGCTGGCGTTTAACGAGCCAGAGCCCCAGTCCGTCACTGTTCGACGCGCTCTTCACATTCAACAAGTCGGAAAGTCCGGATCGTACCTCGCCATTCCAGCCGTACGTGTCGGACCGCGAGCTGGTCTCTCCTCACTACAAACTCAATGTCGAATTCGAGCAAGCTCCGGAATCTCTGTTCATTCGGGTGTCTTGTCGCGATGTTTTCGGGGGAAAGGGTGAGCTCGAAGTCTGGCTCGAGACGCTTGCTCAAGGGCTGGTCGAGATTGTCAACCGCCCCGATGCGCCCGTGCTGAGCTTTCCAACTGGGCTTAGTGCCCTGCCCCTTGCTACTCCCTTCCAGCAGGTTCTTGATGAAGAATCTGGCGATTCTCCGGAAGCGGCGCACCAGGCTACGGTCATCAAGGAGATTCTTGCGACAGTGACGGGGACCCCTATTGAGCAGATTCATAATGATAGCGAGGTATTCACACTTGGAGTGGACTCGATTCTAGCAATTGACATCAGTGCCAGATGCCGGAAGGCTCAATTGAGACTCTCTGCGAGTAATATTCTACAGGGAAAGACAGTCCGAGGCATTGCGAGACTTGCTGCGAAGCATCTGATCACCTTACCGGATACGGGACTCGACGCTGTTCATCCTACCATGATAACTCGCGAGTCAAGAGAAAAAGCATTGGCTATATTGTCTCTGGTCGAAGCGGACGTAGAGGCTATTCTACCTTGTCTCAGTGGTCAGCTTTTCTACATATCTCGCTGGCTTCAAAGTGGCAGACGACTTTGGGAGTTCACATTCGCGTTCCGCAGCAGTGATCGGATTGATGAGAGGCGGATACAGGATGCTTGGCACGCGCTTCAGGAGAGACATAGCATTCTTCGCACCTCTTTTGCCGCCGTGTCTTCCGCTGAGGTTGTGCAAGTCGTGTCTAAGAATCCTCGGGCCGACAGAGTTCACGTGGAGAGGCGACTGTGCAATGAGGCATCTCAGGGTTCCGTTCACCATTCTACCGACAGGAATGCCGCTTCCCCGTCGACCATGTTCATACCACCAGCCAGGCTGTGTCTTATACACTCGCCAGACTCTGACGCCCTCCTACTTACCCTCCATCATGCCTTGTATGACGCTTGGACAATTCCTATCCTGTTGAGAGATCTGGAAGCCCTCTACCTGGGCAAATCTCTATCAGCTGCGGCTGACTTCTCCTCGTTTGTCCGCCAAACCCAGCGCAAGCCCGATTCGTCCTGGCGACGAAGGCTCAACATGGGGCAGCCCACGATTCTAGGATCAAATGCCTACAACCAGCAGGACTTCCGAAATATCAAGTCTTCCGAGCTTTTGTGCCTGCAAAAACTGAGCAAGGTAGAGAGTCTCTGTCACCAGAAAGGCATCTCGATGCCCTCCGTCATTTTGCTAGCCGTTGGCCGCGGCCTAGCGCGCATCACAACAGTCGGCCACCCAACGTTCGGACTCTTCTCAGCAGGGCGGTCCAACGACTTTCCCGATATCCATCGACTGGCCGGTCCGACGGTCAACACGTTACCTTTTGTCGTTCAGAACGCCCTCTCTGGGCCCGTATCGGCCAGCATAAGCGACATCCAGCAAACCCTGAACGAACGTGCTCTGCACGACCAGACAGACCTCCGAGACCTGCTCCAGATGATGAAATTGTCCGGTGACGATCTCCAATTCAATTTGCTTGTCAATATCCTCTGGGGCAAGTTGAGGCGTGATGCCGGTGGCGATGCTGGGGATAGTATTCTGACCCCGTGTCGCATCGGCCCTTCTGAAGGACCCATGACTGCGCTGTTAACTGAGGAGAAGACGTCTGTTGACACCTTGGACTGGAACGACTTGCCGTGTCGTCGCAATCTAATGCTGGAGGTGGCGTGCAGCGAGCAGGACGATGCGCTACTGTGGAAGATCGACTATACTTTGGATATGATGTCGTCTCGCGAAGCCGATGGAATTCTGGAGTTGATTGGAAAGGAAGTTGAGGAAGTTGTCAGAGCAATTTCGTCAGATTAGTTTTTCTGTTTGAGGTCTGCTTCGATGCTCCGGTACTGCGGGATGGCTAGCGTTACGTTTGTGTTGATACATATTTCAACAATCCGAATCATTCGCCATACAAGCATAATATGTGAACTCGGCCGCGGGAGTAGAGGGTAATTAGAGAAATCAAACCAAAGTAGAGCAAAGCCTGAGGCAAATTCATGCTCAACCCCTGCGGCTAGTTGACTCAGTGGAGGGTGGGAGGATAGCCGCAGCCCGTGGATCCGAGATTTATCCGTTCGTGTGCCTTAGCTCTTGTCCAAAGTTTCTTGTTGGTATGCTTTGATATTCTCGTATCTCCTGTGATGACAATGAGGGCCAGTAGATGCAGCCGATGGACATCTACTGTGTCACAGGATGCGTGGAAGGATGAAGAACAATCAAAGAAGTCACAGCCACACGAGGGGCCGACCGGGAGAATTGTTCACCCGAGCCGCCAGTGTGCCAGTTGTCACTCCCCTATTTCCCTTCTCGTCACACAAAGTATTTATCGAGACCTCTTGTCTTACTCAAATTGTCAAGCCACCGTCGACATACTCAGCTTTGCAATCAAGCCAAGACAGGGCCATGGATTCGCCTCCCCAGCTTCATGGCTTTGGATTGTCCAATGGCCAAAAAGTATGTCCTATGTGTATGTATCTTCGAATATGGATATTGACTTTGGCTCGCACTCCATTGCCAAAGATCGGTTCCTTCGTGCTGGATGAAAATGGGTATTTGAGCTTGAGTAACCGACCTCTTACTCTCGAGATCCAACAGTTGGAAAATGAACATATTCCGGTTGATATACCGCGAAATGTGACCCACAATACCGTTGACTCCTATCTAAACGACGTTATTGCATTCCACGAGAGCCGGCTCCGCCATCAGCCTAACGCGATCAAAAGTCTGGAAGATGGTTTCTATCAGACAGCTGCATTGATGGTTATGAAAAGCATCTCGTCTTGCTTTTTTGGTCGCGAGTTTCTTCGAGGGCCATTCTTTCTTAACCTCACCGATCTAAATTAGACCAACGTTTTTGTCGATGACAATTGGAACATCAAGTGTCTTATCGATTTGGAGTGGGCTTGCTCCCATCCAGTGCAGATGATTCATCCTCCTTACTGGCTGACAAACCAGGCCATTGATCTAGTCAACTCCGATGAATACGAAAGGTTTCATGCGGAGTTTATGGCGGCTTTTGCAGAAGAGGAACTTCAAATCAACCCGCCGATCAGTCTTCACTCCATTTTGCAGCAGGGATGGGAGAGAGGGACGTTCTGGTGTGCCTTAGCACTCAGCAGTCCCACGGCATTGTTCAGCATCTTCTATGAATCATATTCAACCGAGGTTTTCTAAGACGCATGACGACCCATCATTTTGGCGAATTACTATGCCGTACTGGACGTTCAATACTTTTGCATTCATTGAACAAAAAGTAAAAGACAAAGAGCCATACGATGTCTCTTTGCGAGAAGCATTTCAATTTGAAGCATGCGAAACCAATGCGAAACCAATGAAACAACTAGACTAACAGATAGTCGCTTTCCTTCAAGATCTCCACCATGGGAAGAGTGCTAAAATGGCATCCATCTTCAGCTGTGAACTGAGAGGTGGGTCCTGGGCCATGACCGGTGGACAGTGGGCGTAGAAATTCGGCAACATTTGTTTGACCATTGTATTCAGCCCACTCCAGAGCGACTTTGCATACCGTATAATTATGCCTCATGTATGCTGCCGATACAGTCATAGCTTTCGCCTTCACGAGAATAAATCCTGGCTTGACCAACATCAAAACAGTGACTGTGTCGGCGGAGAACGCAGGTCTAGATTATCCTATACGATTTGCCCATGTAGGGGCATATTACCATGGCCTAATGAGGGAAACCAGACAGATCCCACTCTTTTTCAGCCCGTATTCGAGCCGCATGTGCAAGTAAGTGCCCTATGCATCAGCATTAACTTAGCACATGTTAGTGCCCGGCTAGTTTCATGTTAAACTCGATTCGTACTAGGTGTGTCTTACGCCCAGCACCCCGATTGGCCCTCTAGCCTTCCTGATGACGCCCCGTGCATGCGAAACTGACTCACTGACACCTAAACCAATACCTCCTGTAAGCCCTAATTCTGTTCCCAAGCAGCACATAAATACAACTTCACGCCCCCCCC